>NC_053501.1:34656394-34956394 GCF_905171775.1 Rana temporaria | reverse complement strand
CGGGTATGCAAATTAGGAGTTACGGCGATCCACAACGGTTTTTCGCGTTCGCTACGTCGCTGCTAGTCTAGTTTCCCGTCGCAAAGTTAGTCGTCGTTTTAGGTACCCTAACTTTTACTTTGTGCTGTATAAAGTATGGCCGTCGCTCCCGCGTCGAAATTTAAAAATGTTTCCTTCTTGCATAAGACGTCCGGGAATATGGAAGTACGCTACGCACGTTGCCGTTCGAAAAAATGACGTCACTTTGCGCAAAGCACGGCGGGAATTTCGAAGCGGAGCATGCGCAGTAGGTCCGGCGCGGGAGCGCGCCTAATTTAAATGGCACACGCCCCTTTGAATTACGCGGGCTTACGCCGGAGGCCGCCGGCGTAGGTTTTCATTGCAAGTGCTTTGTGAATCAGGCACTTGCGATGAAAACTTGCGGCGGTGTAACGTATCTACGATACGTTACGCCGCCGCACTTCTACGTGAATCTGGCCCAAAATGCGTAAAGGGACCAGTTTTACCTGCTGTACCTTTACAACCCCTTTTAAGGTTATAAACTGTACAGTGGTGACTTCTCTCCATCCACAGCCTGCTGACTGCAAGGGTCAACCTTGCAGCATCCCTGATTTTGGCTCCAAGTCCTTCCTTTCCCTCTCCCAGTCTATGTACTTCTCTGCTACTATGTGAGTAGATTGCAAAAGGTTGATATCAAGTCAAATTCAGGTTTTACACTAGATGCATTAAACAAATAAATACAATAATATATGAATGAATAAAGAATTTAATTAATCTGCGTGTTTGATATCTGTCTGGCGTTAACGTTTGAAATGTCATAACACTTTGTTGGGTGTTATATGAAAAGTACAGCCAACGCTCGTTTGGCTGTTTTTCTCCTGTGGATCACATGAGTGCAGTTTGCTCTGCACTCCTATGACCCGTTTTTAGCTGACAGCGGGCTGAAGCTGATGTTGCAGAGACGGTACGTGCTCAAATATTGTGACCATATGGACCGGCACCAGGCTAGCCGCTGAGAGTCTGAGCTCCGCCCCCTCTATAGCACAGCTTTCTAGTGAGCGCAGGGGGGCAGAGCAGAGAGCTGAGACTGACCGGCACCATGGAGCTGTGAGAACTGAGTAATCTGTGGTGTTTGAGTGCTCAGTTCTCAGCCTCAGAGCCAGCATGGGGCCGATGATGCATCCACCTAGGTAAGTAAGTGTGATTCTAAAAAAACATACTTCTCTTTTAAGGAGTGTCATACTGATTTTTTATTTTTTTGCTTACGGTCACACTTGCTTTTACATTTATTTTATAGTAAGTTACTGTAACTTGGCTATGTTTCTGCGGTTCATTTAGCAAAGCTTTTTGGATGCGAGGCTTTGAAATCTAATAAAAGAGGAAGCTAGTCAGCATTTTATGCTAGCTGACTGTTTTCATGACTTCACGCTTCGCAACAATTTCCATCCACCTCTGGACAATGCCTGTTTTTTTTAAACTTTGACATATTCTCTCTTTTTATTTTTTATATAAATTTTTTCCATGCACGTAGGCTGTTACAGGCAGGGGCATTTAGAAACAGAAATCTGAACGTGCCAAAATTACATTCAGAAGAGGTGCGTTTGAGCAGAAAAACCTACTTGTTGCCCACAAACGTGTCTAAATACCTATTAACGCTAGGCGCATTTGGCGCATTTAGTGTTACTTTAATTTTAGTCCTTAACGACCGCCGCACGATGATATACGTCGGCAGAATAGCACGGCTGGGCAGATCGACGAAACGGTACGTCCTTTACATCTACCCAGCCGTGGGTCACGGGTGCGCGCCCGCGACCCGGTCCGAAGCTCCGGGACCGCAAGACCCGCGGACGCGAACGCCTCTGGGGTCCCGCGATCAGTCCCCGGAACTGAAGAACGGGGAGAGCCGTGTGTAAACACGGCTTCCCCGTGCTTCACTGTGGCGGCTGCATCGATCGTGTCCTCCCCTTTATAGGGAGACACAATCGATGACATCACTCCTACAGCCACACCCCCCTACAGTTGTAAACACACACTAGGTGAAACATAACCCCTTCAGCGCCCCCTGTGGTTAACTCCCAAACTGCAACTGTCATTTTCAACAATAAACAATGCAATTTAAATGCATTTTTTGCTGTGCAAATTACAATGGTCCCAAAAATGTGTCATAATTGTCCGAAGTGTGCGCCATAATGTCGCAGTCACGAAAAAAATAGCTGATCGCCGCCATTAGTAGTAAAAAATAAATAAAACATTTATAAAAATGCAATGAAACTATCCCCTATTTTGTAAACGCTATAAATTTTGCGCAAACCAACCGATAAATGCTTAAGTTGGGGGTCCTGGCTGTTATACTGCACCAAATCTACTTCCAAAACCTGGTAGTCTCACACCTCTCATTTAGTTGCCCTAATTTTACAAAATGTTACATATTTTACTAAAACTGGAGAGTGCAAAATCTGGCGAAGCTCTGTAAGGAAACCAATCGGCTTCCAGGCTTTTTTCTATTTTTTTTGGTCAAAGCTTAATTGAACAAGCTGAAGTTAGAAGCTGATTGGCTACCATGCAGAGCTGCTCCAGATTTTGCCCTCTCCCTGTTTTAGTAAATCAACCCCCCTCTGCAGCACAACAATTTCTTCCAGCAAGTCACGTTTTTCTTCAGCATTGGTAACAGCATAACATTTGGCCGTTTTTTCCTTTGGCAACATTCTTAAACGTCTTAAATTGTAAAAATCTTCCTGTTTCAAGATGGCTGTTTAACTTTATCTTCTTTATTCTTTACTAGTATTCTGCTGTTGATAGTGGCACTGCTGGCTGCATACTCCATTCACTTGTTGCTCCGTTTATGCATTCAGACTGGTAAGTTTTACAATGTATGCACACATGACACTAGAAAGAAATTTAAAATGATACTAAAGCACAGTTTTTTTTTTTTTTTTATATAAAATAAAAAAAGATGTTCGTATTTACCTACTCTGTGCATTGAGTTTGTACAGAGTGGCCCCTTGCCTGTGCTTTAGGGATCCTCTGCTGTCACTGCCCTTCTCTTTTCCCTGTGAGTGCCCCATAGCAAGCAGCTGCTGGATGGAGGGGGGACATATAAACGTCAGCGCTGCTCCAGGTCGGTCCACTGCATCACACACACACACACACACACACACACACACACACACACACACACACACACACACACACACAAGCTGGCCCATATTCCACACCTGTATATATGATAGTCAAAGAAGATCTGGACAAACACACTTCCAACTCTGTAATCCACCTTTATTAAAGATTTACAAACATGGCTTGGGTTGTGATTAAGCGCCAAGGTCACCGCAAAACACATTAACAATTTCTTACCCACTGTGGTCATTGGAGTGTTTTTATTATGCAGCTATGTTTGTGAATTTTCACTAAGGGCTCTTTCACACGGAGCGGATCCGTATTGATCCGCTCCGTTAGCCCGTTTGGCTCAGCGGGGATTCCTCCGTTAATCCCCGCTGAGCTGTCGGCTGACAGGGCAGCGGGGATCATGCGCTAACGTCTGCAATCCCATAGGGATACATTACAAGTCCGTAAACGGACTTGTAATAAACGGCCCGTGTGAAAGGGCCCTTACACGGATCACAGCGTTAAAAATGCGGCCATTCGGTTTTTTTTGATTATCAAATACTGTGGGGGTACTTGTGCAGGTGTGCTCCCAAGCTGGGGGGTTGTGCATCCATAGATGCACACAGAGCAGCTCACACCCGCCCTTCCTCTTACAGGATTGGACTGCCAGTAGCATAAGCCAATGGCTCCTGCTGCTGTCTGGGTCCCTGTGAGACCAGGAAGTGCAGCTAGACGACTTTCACCCGGGTACAGTGTTGGATGGATCAGGGGGACAGGTAAGTGTTTGGAGAGAAGTAGCAAAATGTTTTTTTGATGTCAGTTTTCTAAATACCAAACTAAATCGCCCAAGCCAAATATGCAAATATATGCTATTTAAAAAAAGTCCCGAGATAAAGTGCCTGCTATAAGAATCTTTTTTTGTAGCAGATTTTTTTTAGTTCTAATTATAAAAATGATAGGGCCAGATCCTCATTAGCGAGTACGCCGGCGTATCTACTGATACACCGGCGTACTTTCAAATTACCCACGTCGTATCTTTAGTTTGAAGCCTCAAACCAAGATACGACGGCTTCTGGGTTCGATCCGACAGGCGTACGGCTTCGTACGCCTTCGGATCGTAGGTGCAATACTTTGGCGCCCACTGGGTGGAGTTTGCGTAGTTTTCTGTGTCGGGTATGCAAATTAGCTTTTTCCGACGATCCACGAACGTACGCGCGGCCGTCGCATTCTCTTACGTCGTCTCTAGTCGGCTTTTTCCGGCGAATAGTTAAAGCTGCTATTTTGCGGCGTATAGATAGACTTGCCATGTTAAAGTATGGCCGTCGTTCCTGCGTCGAAATTTGAATTTTTTTTTTTTTTTGTGTAAGTCGTCCGTGAATAGGGATGGACGTAAATCACGTCTAAGTTAAAAAAAACGTCGTTGCGATGTCATTTCGCGCAAAGCACGGCGGGAAATTTCGAAACGGAGCATGCGCAGTTCAATCGGCGCGGGGACGCGCTTCATTTAAATAAATCACGCCCCCTACCCGCCGATTTGAATTCCGCAGCCAGAAATACACTACGCCGCCGTAACTTACGGCGCGAAATCTTCCTGGATTTGACTTAAAGCCAGGTAAGATACAGCGGCGTAGCGTATCTCTGATACAGCGGCGTAGCGTATCTCTGATACGCTGCGCCTATCCAATTCTATGTGGATCTGGCCCATAGTCTATAAATAAATAAAAAGTATATGTTGTTTTTTAGGTTTTAAGTAACTTTTTGTCTGTGTCTACAGCTGTTACGTCCTATGAAGATCTTGGCCTCGTTGCCTTCGGCACCCCTGGAAAGGTATTAGTGTGTTTGTTTGTTTTTTCCCTATTGGCTTATATCGGCAATACTGAGTTCAGGATGTACTGGAAATATATTCTTCTATACAACATCAGTCACACAAATCCCAGACTGGCTATTAACAGCCCAGTGACAGTTTTGTGTTTGTGCTGTGCCGTATATTCAGAAGCATCCATATAATTAGAGAAAAGCATAAATAGTAATGATTTTTCCACTAAGAACCTCAATACCCAGATGTAATTTGTGCCTAGTGAGTACAATCCTTTGGATTCCATTGTACAGCAAACAACCACAAGATTTTATTTGCAGTCAGTCTTTTATTGCTGCCAGACAATAATTGCAATTTTTTTTTATTTATGTTTTTCCATGACGTATTTGTAATTTTTCTGTTTAGATTCTTGTGGCATGCGCCATTCTTATTCAGAACATTGGAGGTAAGAGCTACAAATAAATAAATGTTGAAGGACCCGTAGACTTAAAATAAATTTAAACCTTTTATATAAGTACTATTGCAATGAAAAAATTTAGGTTGAAATTTGAATATGCTGAAAAGTTAAAGCGGGAGTTCACCCGAAAAACAATTTTTAACATTAGATTGATGCTCATTTTGTCAAGGGGAATCGGGTGTTTTTTTTTAAATCGAAGCAGTACTTACCGTTTTAGAGAGAGATCTTCTCCGCCGCTTCCGGGTATGGTCTTCGGGACTGGGCGTTCCTATTTGATTGACAGGCTTCCGACGGTCGCATACATCGCGTCACGAGTCGCCGGAAGAAGCCAAACGTCGGTGCGGCTCTATACGGCGCCTGCGCACCGACGTTCGGCTACTTTCGGAAAATCGCGACGCGATGTATGCGACCGTCGGAAGGCTGTCAATCAAATAGAAACGCCCAGTCCCGAAGACCATACCCGGAAGCGGCGGAGAAGATCGCTCTCTAAAACGGTAAGTACTGCTTCTAGTTGAAAAAAACACCCGATTCCCCTTCACAAAATGAGCCTCAATCTAATGTTAAAAATTAAGTTTTTGGGTGAACCTCCACTTTAATATATGTATACAAAATGCATGATTTGCTATGAAGCAGGAACTTGTTAATTGCCAATCCTCAGCCGTCCTGCTAATCCTGTGGTTTCATCACTGTTACTGACCTAGAACACAGAAGAGTTCTGTATGTCACTTGCTGCATGCTTATTCAATAATTTAAAATTGAAGCCAGAGCTAGCTAGATAGCATTTTCATGGGCAGATCAGCATTGGCATCATCAACATTTCTCTCTGTAAAAGAGGCCGTGTGTATATATACAGTGCCTTGAAAAAGTATTCATACCCCTTGAAATTTTCCACGTTTTGTCATGTTTCACCTAAAAATGTTAATTAAAGTATGCACAGCATACTAGCTCATTATGTGGCACTTACCTGAGATCGAAGTCCGCCTAGGTCCTGTCCACCGCCGCTGCCATGTCCTCTGGAGCTTCTTTCTGTTTTCGCCGCTCCGGCGCTGTGATTGGCCGATGCGGCGATGCCGTCACTCCCGCGCATGCCTGCGGCGATGCTGTCACTCCTGCGCATGCGCGTTGGACTGGCAGATCCCTGTGCATGTGTGAAAACATGACATTAACCCCGCTAATGCCATTCACAAAAACGGCACGCTCGGTGCGCCTGCGCCGTAGACATCGGTGCCCGTTTTTGTGAAACAATCTCCTTAACCGTGTAGGTTAAAGTGGAGTTCCACCCATTTTTTTATGTTTGTCTGTGCTGCATGCTCTAATCTCATAGTGTTCAGAATGGACAATTTTTATTTAATTTGTTGCTTGTAAATACCTTTATTTTGTAGTCCTTCATTACTTCCTCCTCCTTATTTGCCTAGGCTATTTGCAAGGGTTTCTGGGATAGGCATCATGTTTCCCAGTAGTCCTTGCAAACCTGACTGAAACCTATTACATCGCTTGTGCACTGAGCATGTGCGAGATATGCAAAGCTGAAATCCAGGAAGTCATACAGTCTGGCTTCATGATGCCCACGCTTAAAATGGCCACGGTCTATTTCTAGATTATAAATGCTGTAACAACCTAACAAAACGGACCTTAGTTTACAGACTAACTTTACTAGAATACATTAAGCTTGTGTATTACAGGGGCATTTATATATAAAAAGTGAAATTGTGGGTGGAACTCCCCTTTAAGGAGATATTTCTTGCACCTACAGGTAATCCTTAATCTAGACTTACCTGTAGGTGCAGGTTGTAACAGTGGGTTTACAACCACTTTAATTTTATTGGGATTTTATGACCAACACAAAGTGGCACATAATTGTGAAATGGAAGGAAAATTATAAATGGGTTTTCAATTTGTTTTTTACAAATATGTGAAAAGTGTGGCGTGCATTTGTATTCAGCCCCCCCTGAGTCAATACTTGGTAGAACCTCCTTTCGCTGCAATTACAGCTGCAAGTTTTTGTTGGGGATGTCTCTAGCAGCTTTACACATCTAGAGAGTGACATTTTTGCCCATTCTTCTTTGCAAAATAGCTCAAGCTCTGTCCGATTGGATGGAGAGCGTTTTTTAAACAGCAATTTTCAAGTCTTGTCACCGATTCTCATTTGGATTAAGGTCTGGACCTTGACTGGGCCATTCTAACACATAAATTTGCTTTGATCTAAACCATTCCATTGTAGCTCTAGCTGTATGTTTAGGATTGTTGTCCTGCTGGAATGTGAACCTCTGCCCCAGTCTCACGTCCTTTGCCAACTCTAACAGGTTTTCTTCTAAGATTTCCCTGTATTTGGCTCCATCCACCATACATCTTCCCATCAACTCTGACCAGCTTCCCTGTCCCTGCTGAAGAAAAGCATCCCCACAACATGATACTGCCACCACTATGTTTCACGGTGGGGATGGTGTGTTAGTTTTCCACCACACACAGTATTTTGCTTTTAGACCAAAAAGTTCAGTTTTGGTCTCATCTGACCAGAGCACCTTCTTCCACATGTTTGCTGTGTCCCCCACATGGCTTCTTGCAAACTAAAAACAGGACTTCTTATAGATTTCTTTCAACAATGGCTTTCTTCTTGCCATTCTTCCATAAAGGCCAGATTTGTGGAGTGCACGACTAATCGTTGTCCTGTGGACAGATTCTCCCATCTGAGGTATAGATCTCTGCAGCTTCTCCAGAGTTTCCATGGGCCTCTTGGCTGCTTCTCTGATTATTGCTCTCTTTGCCCGGCCTGTCTGTTTAGGTGGACGGCCATGTCTTGGTATGTTTGCAGTTGTGCCATACTCTTTCTGTTTTCGGATGATGGATTGAACAGTGCTCTGTGATATGTTCAAAGCTTGGGATATTTGTTATAACCTAACCCTGCTTTAAACTTCTTCACAATTTTATCTCTGACCTGTCTGGTGTGTTTCTTGGCCTTCACGATGCGGTTTGTTCACTGAAGTTCTCTAACAAACTTCTGAGGGCTTCACAGAACAGCTGTTTTTATACTGAGATTAAATTGCACACAGGTGGACTCTATTTACTAATTAGGTGACTTCTGAAGGCAATTGGTTCCACTAGATTTTAGTTAGGGGTATCAGAGTAAAGGGGGCTGAATACAAATGCACGCCACACTTTTCAGATATTTATTTGTAAAAAAAATTCTTCCACTTGACAATTATGTGACACTTTTGTGTTGATCTATCACATACAATCCCAATAAACTACATTTATATTTTTTGTAACCTGACAAAATGTGGAAAATGTCAAGGGGTATGAATATTTTATTTTTAACCACTTAATGACTGCTTAACGCCGATATACGTCGGCAGAATGGCACGGCTGGGCACAATCGCGTATCACAATCACGCGGCGCGCTCCTGTGACCCGGTCCGAAGCTCCGTAACCACGGCCGCAGGACTCGCGGACCCGATCGCCGCTGGAGTCCCGCGATCGGTCCCCGGAGCTGAAGAACAGGGAGAGCTGTATGTAAACACAGTTCCCCGTTCTTCACTGTGGCGCTGTCATCGATCGGGTGTTCCCTTTTATAGGGAAACACAATCGATGATGTCACACCTACAGCCACACCCCCCCTACAGTTAGAAACACAAATGAGGTCACACAAAACCCCTTCAGCGCCTCCTTGTGGTTAACTCCCAAACTGCAATTGTCATTTTCACAGTAAACAATGCATTTTTTGCTGTGAAAATGACAATGGTCCCAAAAATGTGTCAAAATTGTCTGAAGTGTCCGCCAAAATGTCGCAGTCGCGAAAAAAAAATCGCTGATCGCCACCATTAGTAGTAAAAAAATAATAATTTATAAAAATGCAATAAAACTATCCCCTATTTTGTAAACACTATAAATTTTGCGCAAACCAATCAATAAATGCTTATTGCGATATTTTTTTTTTTTTACCAAAAATAGAAGAATACGTATCGGCCTAAACTGAGGATTTTTTTTTTTATATATATATATATTTTTGGGGGATTTTTATTGTAGCAACAAGTAAAAAACATTGCATTTTTTTCAAAATTGTCGCTCTATTTTTGTTTATAGCGCAAAAAATAAAAACCGCAGAGGTGATCAAATCCCACCAAAAGAAATCTCTATTTGTGGGAAAAAAAGGATGCCAATTTTGTTTGGGAGACCGCGCAATTGTCAGTTAAAGCGACGCAGTGCCGAATCACAAAAAGGGGTCTGGTCCTTTAGCTGCATTTTGGTCCGGGTCTAGAGTGGTTAAGGCACTGTACATAAGACAGAATTGAGGTGGTTAATCCTAAATTGGGATCTTAAATTTAATAAAAAAAAAAAAATAGCTTTTACTGGTGAAATTGGGGTCAACAAGTTATGGCGTTCAGGCACCAAGAGGAGCAATATACCTGCAGCTGCCCCACAAGCCTACATGTCACAGATAATCTTAAACTGTCCTGAGGCAAACTTTTGGCACTTCTTGATAGAGCCGATGCTTGCTGTCCCTTCCTGCACGTTACTATTGACCATGAAGGCTGCCCATCATATGAATGTGTAGGGGTGGGGCTTGGATGCAGTATGCCACTACCCACGAATGTCAATACTTTGTTAGAACTCTCCAGTATTTGGCAATGCCAGGTTTGGGAGACAGCTCTAGGTGCCTTCATGTCATACCTGCAGCAGTTTGCCTCCTGGCAGCACATCATGAAGTCATTCCTGGGCTCGTCTAGAGGAAGACAGAATATCAACCAAAATCCAGAGACAGACATGGTACAAATTTTATAAATAGAGTTGCTGTGCAGTGAGTAAAATAAGTATTTGATCCCCAAGCAAAACATGACTTGGTACTTGGTGGTAAAAACCCGTGTTGGCAAGCACAGAGGTAAGACATTTCTTGTAGTTGGTTACCAGGTTTGCACTCATCTCAGGGGGGATTTTGGTCCACCTTTTACAGATCTTCTCTAAATCCTTAAAGCGGGGGTTCACCCAATAAAAAATTTCTAACACTACATCCAGCCCAGTTCTGCAAATAAAATGACACTGACCTTTTTTTTTTTTTTTCGCCGTAGATAGCGTTTATCCTTAGAATTCACTGCGGCTTCCGGGTAGGGAATCCCGTGGGAGTGGGCGTTCCTATTGACATGCCAATTGATTGACATGCTAAACGACGGCGCATAGAGCACGTCGCGACTTCCCGAAAGAAGCTCGGGTCGGCTCGGCTTTTTTTCGGCGCCTGCGCAAAGTACAGTAAGGAAGTGGTTAATGAATGATCACTTCTCCTTTTGGGAGTGCTTTATAGTTCGTGTTTTTTATATAAATGCGTTGTTTTAAGCATTTTTAAACTAGGTTCTTTATTTTTCACAGCTTGAGGGCCCGTTCACGCTATGAATTCACATGTGATCCGAGCTCAGTACGATCACACCACACCAAAAGTAGTGCATGCATCGCAACTAGATTGCATGGTATGTCTGTATCGTGCAATCTGGTTGGGGCAAACGCACTGTAATTGCAACTTGCATTTGGTGGGTCCTGACCTTTGCATTGGATACCCGCTGCAGATCGCAAGGGCAGTGCGTTTGGAGTGCAGTGAGGTAAATGTTTCCCAAGAGAGTTCAATGCTCCACTATTCCAGGCTGCACAGGACTGCTTCGCAGTTTTATGGTCTTGTGATCTGCTGCAGGTGTCAGTGCAGAGTTAACGACACCCCAAACGCAGGTTGCAAAAATTATTGGGGGGGGGGGTGACACCATGTTTTACCACACCAGGTGATGCCAGCCCTAGTGACACCACTGCTAGCAGCTAAATGCTTTGATAATTTCTTTGCTAAGTAAATAAATGGCAAAATGCAGAGGGTCCTTACATTCCAGCTGTCATTTTCTTGTGCATGTTAGATAAACAACACTTGGTGCTTGGTTAGTTGCCATAAGTAACAGACTCCACTTTGTATGAATCCGAAACCTTTTCTTGTGCCCTAGTGATTTTTTTTATTCTCAAAAGATTTAATATGTTTTTTTTTTTTACTACATCAGAATCCCCCATTTCAGCCGAGTGAAACTCTCGGATTTAAAGGGCAGGCTCTGCAGACCGTGTAATTCTCCTTATGAACACTTGAAACAACAAGGAAGCCAACACCTTTACGCCTTGCATGTTTCTGTTTCTGGCTCCCTCTGGATGGAGACCGAGCAGGCAAAGCTTCCAGACCATGCACTGTTCCATTAGTTACACTTTATAAACATGTGTTCTGAAAGTCATTGTTTACAGTGGTTTGTCTGTGTTATCCTCAGGAAACCTCACTCTGATGTTGTATGTGTATAACCGCCTTTATATCCAATCCATATGTAAGCGGCAGGAACTGGCTTCATCCTATAACCAATAATTCTACTGTGGTTGAGGTCCAGTAAGGACAGGTGCTCTTCTTGTGATTGTAAAGGTTCATTTTTTATTTTTTTATTAAAACAACAAACATGTTATGTTATACTTACCTGCTCTCCCCAACGGCACTCCTGGCTCCTCTCCCGCTAAGTAGCCCCACAGCAAGCCGCTTGCTATGAGAGCGCTCATGCGTCCTCGCTCCTGAGCGCCGCTCTGTGTGTCCATAAAAACAGCGCAGCTTGGCTCCGTCCCCAGTTTTCTTGTCTCTGGCTCTAATTGACAGAAGCAGGAGCCAATCTGGCTGCAGGGGGAGCTGCATGCAGAAAGCACATTGTTGGATTCAGATCGGGCTGCAGGGGGAACTGCATGCAGAAGGCACGTCATTGGATCAAGATCGGGCTTTGGGGAGCGCTGTATGCAGAAGGCCCATCTTTGGATGGAGATCAGGCTGCGGAGGGAGCTGCAGTTAGAAGGCACATAGTTGGTTGGATCGAGCTCGGGCTGCGAGGGGAGCTGCAGGCAGAAGGCACATCGTTGGATCAGGCTGCCGGGGGAGCTGCATGCAGAAGGCACATTGTTGGATCGAGCTCGGGCTGCGGGGGGAGCTGCATGCAGAAGGCCCATTGTTGGATCAAGATCAGGCTGCGGGGGGAGCTGCAGACAGAAGGCGCATCGTTGGATCGAGCTCGGGCTGCGGGGAGAGCTGTATGCAGAAGGCCCATCGTTGGATCAAGATCAGGCTGTGGGGGGGAGCTGCAGGCAGAAAGCACATCGTTGGATCGAGATCAGGCTGCGGGGGGAGCTGCAGGTAGAAGGCACATCCTTGAATCGAGATCAGGCTGCGGGGGGGGGGGGCTGCAGGCAGAAAGCACATTGTTGGATCGAGATCAGGCTGCGGGGGGAGCTGCAGGTAGAAGGCACATGGTTTGTTGGATCGAGCTGGGGCTGCGAGGGGAGCTGCAGGCAGAAGGCACATCGTTAGATCAGGCTGCCGAGGGAAGCTGCATGCAGAAGGCACATCGTTGGATCGAGCTCGGGCTGGGGGGAGAGCTGTATGCAGAAGGCCCATCGTTGGATCAAGATCAGGCTGTGGGGGGGAGCTGCAGGCAGAAAGCACATCGTTGGATCGAGATCAGGCTGCGGGGGGAGCTGCAGGTAGAAGGCACATGGTTGGATCGAGATCAGGCTGCGGGGGGAGCTGCAGGTAGAAGGCACATCGTTGGATCGAGATCAGGCTACGGGGGGGGGGGGGCTGCAGGCAGAAAGCACATCGTTGGATCGAGAACAGGCTGTGGGGGGAGCTGCAGGTAGAAGGCACATGGTTTGTTGGATCGAGCTGTGGCTGCGAGGGGAGCTGCAGGCAGAAGGCACATCGTTGGATCGGGCTGCGGGGAGAGTTGCATGCAGAAGTTTTTAGCATTGTAGCATAGAATGGCGTGAGGTAAAAAAAAAATATTCTGCCTTTACAACCACTTTAAGGTCGTTCTGTTGACAAAGAAAAAATTCTTTTAGGAGTTGGCAGCTTTTTTTACCTATCAATTACAAGGTGTATACAGTGCATCTGGAAAGTATTCACAGCACTTTACTTTTCCTGGTGCATTCCTTAAAATATGTGTCCACAAAGTGATTGCATACATTTTACAGGACAGGTACACTTTAACTAAACCCTAAAATAAAAAATATTTTTTTCCCGCTAAGACTATTTTCTGGAAATACAGAAAAAAAACACTGATCCCAGGGCTACTGTGGCAGGGGCTGAGCATCCACGTGACCTCCCCGGCTGGCGTCGGAGGGAGATTTCGGCCCCTCCTGCAGTAGCCCTGGATCGAAGTAGGACACTGGCCGGGGAGTCATGTGACCGGCCTGAAGATTGTTCTATAGCTGTATTTACAAGCTTCGTTTTCATAAAACATTTACACTGTGTTACGGCTAGTTATAATAGAGGGGCTGCCAGTGACGCACATGATTGTGGTAACATCCACTCTTCTAACATTGCCCTGTGTTTGGCTCCTTCCATCTTCCCATCAACTCCGACCAGCTTCCCAGTGCCTGCTGTAGAAAAACATCTTGTGATGCTGTCACCATCATGTTTTACGGTGGGGATGGTGTTTTTAGGGTGATGTGTAGTGTTCGTTTTCCAGCACACATAACGTTTTGCTTTTAGGCCAAACAGTTTGATTGGTCTCATCTGACCAGAGCACCTTCTGCCATGTTTGCTGTGTTCCCCACATGGCTTCTCACAAAACTGCAAATGGGACTTCTTATGGCTTTCTTCTTGCCACTCTTCCTTAAAACCAGATTTGTGGAGAGCACAACTATTAGTTGTCCTGTGGACAGATTCTCCCACCTGAGCTGTGGATCTCTGCAGATCCTCCAGAGTTACCATGGGCCTCTTGGCTGCTTCTCTGATTTGATGCTCTCCTTGCCCGGCCTGTCTGTTTAGGTGGACGGCCATGTCTTGGTAGGTTTGCAGTTGTTCCATACTCTTTCCATTTTCGTATGATGGATTGAACAGTGCTCCGTGAGATGTTCAACGGCTTGGGATTTTTTTTTTACCTAACCCTGCTTTAAGCGTCTCCACAAATGTATCCCTGACATATCTGGTGTGTTTCTTGGCCTTCATGATGTGGTTTGTTCACTAAAGTTCTCTAACAAACTTCTGAGGGCTTCACAGAACAGCTGTATTTATACTGAGATTAAATTATACACAGGTGGACTCGATTTACTAATTAGGTGACTTCTGATGGCAATTGGTTCCACTAGATTTTAGTTGGGGGTATCAGAGTGAAGGGGGCTGAATACAAATGCACCCCACACTTTTTTGACCTTTAAGGCCCATACACACAATTGTACTTTTTGACAACAACGGTCCGATGGACCTGTTTGATCGGACAATCCGACCGTGTGTATGCTTCATGGGACAAATGTTCGCTGTGAATGCTCTCAAATTTTTTGGCAACTAATGTCCCACATTGGCTAAACGAATTGTGTGTACACAAGTCCATCGGACTAAAGTCCAAAGTAAAAACACGCATGCTCAGGATCAATGCTAAAGATCGGACAACAATAGCAGAAGTTGCCCAAAGGGTGGCGGTAAAGAGTTAAAAAAAATTGATTTGGTGAAAGTTGTCTGAAAATGTCCTGCCGTGTGTATGCAGAACAAGTTTACGCCCAATCGGACCAAAATCTATGGAAAAGTCAGATGGAAGTATGATCGTGTGTATGAGGCTTTAGTTGTAAAAACAATTGAAAATCATTTTGCTTTCACGTCACAATTATGTGATACTTTGTGTTGGTCTATCGCATAAAATCCCAATAAAATACATTTACGTTTTTGGTTGTAACATGACAAAATGTGGAATATTTCAAGGGGTATGAATACCTTTTCAAGGCACTATATTTACGTATTTTTTTTTTTTTTACACCCCAGAAAAATGGAGATCCAATAATTTATTTTTATTTTTTTTAATTCCTAGCTGATTGTTATAGTTTTCTTAAGATAAGGGTGGACACTGGGCTGGTTGCAGATTGCATAAAAACCCATGCTTGGACAGCCTTCACGTTTTATGCTTTAATCATTTGCAGGAGTCGACCTTTTGAGGTTCATTCACACTGTTGCGTGTTGAGGCGCATTATGCTTTGCATTAATATGCATTGCGTTGGGGTACTTTTACACTGAGGCGCTTGGTGCGCAAGCGGTAAAGCGCCGCTATTTTTAGTGGCGTTTTACCGTCGTATTTGCCGCAATATTTTCCGGCACTAGCGGGGATTTTTTAACCCCCGCTAGCTGCTGAAAAAGGGTTAAACCCGCCTGCAAAAAACGCAGTTTTGGAGGCGCTACCCCATTGATTTCAATGGGCAGGGGTGCTATAGAAGCGGTATTTTTACCGCGCCTCAAAGATCTGGCAGGACTTTTTTTTTTGTGTCCCGCCAGTGCAAGTGTGAAAGCCCTCGGGCTCTCTAAAACGGTAAGTACTGCTTCGTTTTTAAAAAAAATAGCCGATTCCCCTAGACAAAATGAGCCTCAATCTAATCTTAAAAAAATTTTTGCGGGTGAACTCCCGCTTTAAAGGGTCACTAAAGGAAAAAAATTTTTTAGCTGAAATGAATGTTTACAGGGCATAGAGACATAATAGTTAACTGATTCCTTTTAAAAATGATTAAAAATAGATAAAAAAACAATCATATAATGTGCCTGCAGTGTAGTTTCGTTTTTGCTGTTGTTTGCTGGTTCTCTGATGTACAGAGAGCCACTAGAGGGCAGTTAGCCAATAGAGAGCAGTGATACTTTGTCTAAAACTCCTCAGCACCAATCCAGTTTCGTTTTACACACAGTAATCACACCTCCTTGATTAGTGACCACCGTGAGAAATCTCCCAGCACTGTGGTTATCAGGAAACAGGCAACCAGGAAGTGTCCAAAACAGAGAGGATTTACAGCAACATCAAAGCAAAAACGAACAATGAGGACATGAAACCAGGACTGCAGTGAGGTAAAGGAAGCTATTTAGCTAAAAAAAAAAATTCCTTTAGTGACCCTTTAAGGTTACCCGTTCAAGAGGAATGGGCTGTTGAGACGCCAAAACTTACCAAAATGCTTCATGTTCTTTTTCTGGTAGTGCACGACAGCCTGTCCATGCATTCAGTCCGTACAGCTTTTCTCGACTGAATCAAGCGATGATCTTCAGAATGAATGGCAGGGCATCACGCCAACGCATGCTATGTGTGTTGCAGTAACGCACCCCTAGATCATAGCCACATCTCCATTCACCATCTCTAGTGTGTCCCCCGGCAACCACCGTACACATTCTCTCCAGAATCTAAAGTGCTTTTTATGTATTGAAGATACAAGTGCAAAGTGCACTTGAAATTGCACTGGAAGTGCAGTCGCAGACGCCATCTATGAGTCGGCAGCACCAGACATCACCAGGCACCTTGCTGGAAGCTTTCTGCTCTATTGGATTACTGTGTGTAACGCACAACGCTATTTACAGATTTTTACCAGTTGATGGTTGCTTGTAACGATCTAATGCCCACACATATTGACCTGGTGGATCTGACCATCACCGGGATTGCTGCGATGTGTGTTTTTCTCGGCATCGGTGCATATCAGGGGCCGCATCTGATTTATTCATGTTTTTTAACAGATTAGACCACACGAAACTAAAGATGGGTGCAAGGCCCTGATGAAGCTCAACTGTGCGAAACTTGTTGGCCAGCTGCACATCGCAATATCTTGTTTCTGTATCTCTCGCAGTCTATGTAAAAACTTGATATTGAGGGCCAGATTCACAGAAAAAGTACGCCGGAGTATCTGCTAATACTCCGGCGTACTTTCAAATTTGCAGGAGTCGACCTTTTGAGGTTCATTCACACTGTTGCGTGTTGAGGCGCATTATGCTTTGCATTAATATGCATTGCGTTGGGGTACTTTTACACTGAGGCGCTTGGTGCGCAAGCGGTAAAGCGCCGCTATTTTTAGTGGCGTTTTACCGTCGTATTTGCCGCAATATTTTCCGGCACTAGCGGGGATTTTTTAACCCCCGCTAGCTGCTGAAAAAGGGTTAAACCCGCCTGCAAAAAACGCAGTTTTGGAGGCGCTACCCCATTGATTTCAATGGGCAGGGGTGCTATAGAAGCGGTATTTTTACCGCGCCTCAAAGATCTGGCAGGACTTTTTTTTTGTGTCCCGCCAGTGCAAGTGTGAAAGCCCTCAGGCTCTCTAAAACGGTAAGTACTGCTTCGTTTTTAAAAAAAATAGCCGATTCCCCTAGACAAAATGAGCCTCAATCTAATCTTAAAACATTTTTTGCGGGTGAACTCCCGCTTTAAGGTTACCCGTTCAAGAGGAATGGGCTGTTGAGACGTTAAAACTTACCAAAATGCTTCATGTTCTTTTTCTGGTAGTGCACAACAGCCTGTCCATGCATTCAGTCCGTACAGCTTTTCTCGGCTGAATCCAGCGATGATCTTCAGAATGAATGGCAGGGCATCACGCCAATGCATGCTATGTGTGTTGCAGTAACGCACCTCTAGATCATACCCACATCTCCATTCACCATCTCTAGTGTGTCCCCCGGCAACCACCGTACACATTCTCCCCAGAATCTAAAGTGCTTTTTATGTATTGAAGATACAAGTGCAAAGTGCACTTGAAATTGCACTGGAAGTGCAGTCGCAGACGCCATCTATGAGTCGGCAGCACCAGACATCACCAGGCACCTTGCTGGAAGCTTTCTGCTCTATTGGATTACTGTGTGTAACGCACAACGCTATTTAGAGATTTTTACCAGTTGATGGTTGCTTGTAACGATCTAATACCCACACATATTGACCTGGTGGATCTGACCATCACCGGGATTGCTGCGCTGTGTGTTTTTCTCGGCATCTGTGCATATCAGGGGCCGCATCTGATTTATTCATGTTTTTTAACAGATTAGACCACACAAAACTAAAGATGGGTGCAAGGCCCTGATGAAGCTCAACTGTGCGAAACTTGTTGGCCAGCTGCACATCGCAATATCTTGTTTCTGTATCTCTCGCGGTCTATGTAAAAACTTGATATTGAGGGCCAGATTCACAGAAAAAGTACACCGGAGTATCTGCCGATACTCCGGCGTACTTTCAAATTTGCCGCGTCGTATCTTTATTTGTCATTCACAAACAAAGATACGACGGCTTTTGGCTAAGATCCGACAGGCGTACGGCTTCGTACGCCTTTGGATCTTAGGTGTAATTTTCCGGCGGCCGCTGGGTGGAGTTCGCGTCGTTTTCCAGCGTCGGGTATGCAAATTAGCTGATTACGGCGATCCACGAAGATAACCGCGTTCGTCGCAATCTCTTACGTCGTCGCTAGTCGGTTTTTCCCGTCGTAAAGTTAAGAGTGCTATTTAGATGGTGTAAAATTACACCATCCGTGTTAAAGTATGGCCGTCGTTCCTGCGTCAAATTTTTTTTTTTTTTTGCGTAAGACGTCCGGGAATACGAAAGTACGTTACGCACGTCGCCATTCAAAAAACACGTTGGGGCGCTGTAATATCGTGCAAAGCACGGCGTGAAATTTCCTAACGGAGCATGCGCAGAACGTTCGGTGCGGGAACGCGCCTAATTTAAATGGTACACGCCCAATTTGAATTAGCCAGACGGCTTTACGCTACGCCGCCGCAAGTTTGCAGGCAAGTGCTTTGTGAATCAAGCACTTGCGCCGAAAACTTGCGGCGGCATAACGTAAAGGGGATACGTTACGCCGTCGTAGATATTCGTGAATCTGGCCCTCTATTTTTATGTCATTTAATACATTTTGATACAGGCATACCCCACTTTTAAGTACACAGTGGGACCAGAGCATGTATGTAAAACGAAAATGTACTTAAAGTGAAACAATACTTTTTTTCACTTCTAGGGTGTAGTGGGGGGGTCAGGGGCTGTAGTGGGGGTGTCAGGAGCTGTAGTTGAGGTCTCAGGGGCTGTAGTGGGGGTATCAGGTGCACACTGGAACAAGGCGGGCTATGCTTTCGGAGCTTCAGCTCCTTCTACTGCGGCTGCAAAATGTCTGTACAGTACTTGTAAGGCATTTTACAGACACTTGTGGGTATGTCCTTACTCGTGAGTGTATGTAAAGTGAGTGTACTTAAAGCGGGGTATGCCTGTACTTTTTCAACTATTTGTGTCTAGTGTGCTCACCTTTTAACAGTATTGGTATCTCTCATTAAAATCCCATATTTGGGGAGAGTTGTGTCTCTCTCGATCTTTCTTTTTATTTTTCTGCTTTTTGGGACTGTGAGATACCACCATCTGTTTCTGGAAACAATCCGACTTTTCCTTTTATATATAGTGCAATTTCAAGTGTAGTTTGCACTTGTAGTGCATTTGCCTTTTTGTAAATGACCCCCAAAGTGTCGCATAAACAGAAGCTTCTGCAGTCAGACATTCTCTATTCCTGCTCATTTGTTTTCATTGCTACTTTGTAATGACTGATGTATAGTCTGCATGCTGTTAGCACCCCGTGTTATAAAATTAGCCTTTTTTTCAGAGCACAAATTATTCCCCTGTAGTGTCACCGTTTTGTGTAAACTGCTGGCTTAGCGCAATTTGTCTGCCTCTAATGATACGGCTGTATGGGGTTCAGTGTTGCTTTAACCCTCCGCAATGAATAAGGCAGTGTTGCATAGAATTGGGATTTTTTTTTTTTTGGTTCTGAACCATTTTGTCGTCTTTGTTATTTTGTCCAGTGCGTCTCCTGTTGAGCCTACAGGGTTAATCATCTCTCCTCGCAAAATCTCTGACACCTAATTAACACCTTATTTGCTAAATGTTTGTAAAATGTAGCAGACCCTTCCCTCCCCCCTTCCCTGGACTCTTTTTGTTCAAGAAACCTGATCCTCTTGGCTTCTCCAGTCTTCCTGGGCTAACCATGGAAGCTGTTATGTTTTTGGGTGTGTTTGTGTTTGGATTACTTGATTTTTGGCTTTTTGAGCAAGCTTCTTTTTTTTTGTGTGTGTTTTTTATCCTTCTTCTTTTTTTTTTTTTTTTCTTTCCGAGGGATAAAGAGACTTTAAATGTGGTTTTGTTTTAAAAGATCTTATCCTCATCATAAAGGTTTAAGATTTTGTGAACAGAATCAAATAGAACAATGCATGCAAATGCAATTTAGGGCACTGTGAGTTGATAAGATTTATGAGATCTGTGCAGCTTTGGCAAACAGTATGTGGGGGATAATATAATTTTTTTATATTAAAGTCCATCTTATAACGCTTAGAAAAGTGTCCAGCTTTAAAGCTGAGATAAGCAGGAATAAAATTCTGGTCGGCTGCACACCTAAAAAAAGAAAATCACTTCTTTTTTTTTTTTTAAATATAAAGTCTTCAATTAAAAAATACATCTCCTCAAACATGACGGGAATACAGCATCCACAACTAACGCATTTCACGCTAAGTCAGCTATGACCATGAACAGTCCAGGGAGATTTTAACTATAAAAAGTGTTTTGCTTCATTTAAATGCATAAAGCTAAAAGAATCATGCCAGTTTTTTTTTTTTTTCTTTCTTATGACCTTTTATTATTGGCTCTAATGCCCCGTACACTCGACTGGTTTTCCCGTTGGAAATATTCAGATGAGAGCTTTTCGTCAGGAATCCCGACCACGTTTATGCTCCATTGGACTTTTTCCCCACAGGAGTTGGTCTGTATGGAATTCAGACAGGGGGGGGGGGGGACACACGAATACTCGGAAACAATTCGACGCATGCTCGTAAGCATTCGACTTATTTTTCTCACCTTGTTGTAGTGTTGTATGTCACCGCGTTCTTAACGCTCGAAAGTTCAGAGAACTTTAGTGTGACCGTGTGTGTGCAAGGCAGGCTTGAGAGGAATTCTGACGGGAGAACTGTTTGTGTATATGGGCAGGGCAGGACTTAGGGTGGTGGGGGCCCCTGGGCTTGAGTGTTGAAGGGGCCCCCTGGAGCCGAAAATTGGGGGGTTAGAAGATGTTAAGCGAGGGGGCGAATTGACGTTGTTGAGCGGGGGGGGGGTGCGCATTCATTAAAGTTGTTGAGCGGGGGGGGGGGGTGCCTCTCACCTGTGCCGACAGCAGGGGCCACAGTCATTAGCCCGGCTGTCGGCTTTCTTCCCTTCAGCAGCCACAGTCCTCCACATACACCACTCCGGTTCCTCCTGCTTCCGTGCTGCCTCCTCTTGCAGTGCGGGAAAATTAACCCTTTCGCGGGACTGCAGGAAGAAGCTGTCTGTGCGGGGAAATTTTCGCAGAATCTGTGCGTGTTGGGAGGTATTCGCAGGGCCGCCATCAGGAATTTTGGGTCCCCTTACACAGCTTAAGGCATGGGCCCCCTGGAGCAAAGAGCAGGGGGGGGGGGGGTGCTGCCGCATGAAATTGAGAAGCGGGGGTGCTGCCGCAAATTGAGAAGCGGGGGAGGCCTTTACAAAAAAACGGGGCCCTTAAATAGAAATAGAAAAAAAGGGGGGTTGCCACATGGGGGCTTGGGGACCTCTGAGCCCTTTAATAAAAAAATATATATATATATATTAAAAAAAAAAAAAAAAATGTATAAAGAAAAAAGAGGGGTTGCCATCCGGGGACCCTGGAGACCTCTGGGCTTTTTAATAATAATAATAATAAAAATATATATATATATATTATATTATATATAACATTTTTTTATAACAAATAAATACAAAAAGGGAGGGTTGCCATCTGGGGGCCTGGGGACCTCTGAGCCCTTTAATAATATAAAAAATATATAAAAAATGTTTTTAATTTTTTTTATAAAAAAAACAAAGGGGGGGGGTTGCCATCCGAGGGCCCTGGAGACCTCTGGGCCCTTTAATAATAATTATATATATACATACATATATATATATATATATATATATATATATATATATATCTATATCTTTTTTTTATAAAAAAAGAGGGGGTTGCCATCCTGGGCACATGGGCTTAAGCCCAATGGTAAGTCCGGCCCTGTATACGGGGCATAAGGACTAGATGCTTATTACACAGTTTGGCTGTTTTGGACAACAGCAAGCTGCATATGGTTGATGACAACAGTAGCAACATTTGTCAGGGCAAATGTCAGAGGATTGGGGCTGGAAGAGTTCTCTTACATGATAAAGCAGAAGGGAAGTGCCAAGGTTCACAGATGAGATCGGACATAGCTGATTGTGTCTGACAAGGACTTTTCTTGTTTGTTAGATGATGTTCTGATATATAGGACACTACAGCTCTTGATGCTGTAATTTACAGATAAGTCCCATGGCCTTCTGTAAAGACTCTGAAGTCTCATGCAACCATCATGGCTCCCAGCCTTTGCATTAGAATTCTGGTTGCACATAATTAAGGTGCATATAAAGCCAGTGTTCAGTAGGGGTGCGCATCTTCACTGGTCTTGCGAATCTATTTACGGTGGAATGGGGGGGACGGGCCGCCCCGTCTCTGCGGTGGAATGGGGGGGTGGGCCGCCCCGTCTCTGCAGTGGAATGGGGGGGGGGGCGGGCCGCCCCGTCTCTGCAGTGGAATGGGGGGGGGGGTGGGCTGCCCCGTCTCTGCAGTGGAATGGGGGGGTGGGCTGCCCCGTCTCTGCAGTGGAATGGGGGGGGTGGGCTGCCCCGTCTCTGCAGTGGAATGGGGGGGGGGGGCGGGCCGCCCCGTCTCTGCAGTGGAATGGGGGGGGGGGGCGGGCCGCCCCGTCTCTGCAGTGGAATGGGGGGGGGGCGGGCCGCCCCGTCTCTGCAGTGGAATGGGGGGGGGGGCGGGCCGCCCCGTCTCTGCAGTGGAATGGGGGGGGGGCGGGCCGCCCCGTCTCTGCAGTGGAATGGGGGGGGGGCGGGCCGCCCCCGTCTCTGCAGTGGAATTGGGGGGGGGGCGGGCCGGGCCGCCCAGTCTCTGCAGTGGAATGGGGGGGCGGGCCGCCCCGTCTCTGCGGTGGAATGGGGGGTGGCGGGCCGCCCCGTCTCTGCGGTGGAATGGGGGGGGCGGGCCGCCCCGTCTCTGCGGTGGAATGGGGGGGGGGGGCGGGCCGCCCCGTCTCTGCTGTGGAATGGGGGGGGGCGGGCCGCCCCGTCTCTGCGGTGGAATGGGGGGGGGGCGGGCCGCCCCGTCTCTGCGGTGGAATGGGGGGGGTGGGCCGCCCCGTCTCTGCGGTGGAATGGGGGGGGGCGGGCCGCCCCGTCTCTGCGGTGGAATGGGGGGGCGGGCCGCCCCGTCTCTGCGGTGGAATGGGGGGGTGGGCCGCCCCGTCTCTGCGGTGGAATGGGGGGGGCGGGCCGCCCCGTCTCTGCGGTGGAATGGGGGGGGGGTGGGCCGCCCCGTCTCTGCGGTGGAATGGGGGGGGCGGGCCGCCCCGTCTCTGCGGTGGAATGGGGGGGGGGCGGGCCGCCCCGTCTCTGCGGTGGAATGGGGGGGGGGGGCAGGCCGCCCTGTCTCTGCGGTGGAATAGTAGCAGACACGGAGCGGCCCGCCCGCCCCCCCATTCCACCGCAGAGACGGGGCGGCCGCCCCCCCCATTCCACCGCAGAGACCGCAGGTCTAAACTACATTGCATCTTAAAATCCATCGCAAGAGGACATCAAAGATGCATATACAGTGGAACCTCGGTTTAAGAGTAGCTTGGTTTGAGAGCGTTTTGATTTTAAAGCAACTTTTTTTTATTCTGACTCGGTTTACGAGTAACTCGCAAGACCAGCGGAATTCAAGCTAAATAGGCCTGCAGTACCTCATTTGGCCTGAGGTACGGGGGCGCAGGAAACGAGCCGAATTGTCCTCGTGCCTTTTCAGCGCTCTCTGGCACCCTCCACCTCTGGCCGCAGTCGGTATTGCATCCCATTGAAGTCAATGCGAAACAAATTATTTTCGTTTCCATTGACTTCAATGAGAAAACTCGCTTTGATATGCGAGTTCTTTGGATTACGCGCATACTCCTGGAATGGATTTTGCTCGTAATCTGAGGTTCAACTGTACTTGGAGCACCCTAAAGCTCGGCTCAACATAATATTGGCCCATATATGGCAAACTTCCACAACTATTTTTCCCCTTCACCATATCAGGGCCAACATGTTCTAATTGAGCCGCGCTTTAGGCCCCATTCACACGAGGCGGACTCCATCGCTACGGGACGCCCCCCCTCCCGCCGCCATCCAGGGCTTCTCCGGGCTCTCCTTTGCCATCGGAGACCTGGAGAAACGATCCGCCGGCGTCCGATGGAAACCATAGAGTAGACTGGTGACCATCTGGTCACCAGTCATCTCTATGATCGTCGGAGGCCCGGGCGCGATGTTATGACGTCACGCCCGGGTCCTGGAATGTAAACACGATCTAATGCTTTCCAGCCTGGAGGAGAGATGTGGGGTCTTATTGACCCCGCATCTCTCCATAAAGAGTACCTGTCACACACATTCCTATTACAAGGGATGTTTACATTCCTTGTAATGGGAATAAAAGTGATCAAAAAAAAAAAAAGTCAAAAAAAGTGTAGAAATAAAAGAAATTGAGTAAAATAATAAAACATTTTTTTTTAAACGCCCCTATCCCCGGTAGCTCGCGCTCAGAAGCGAACACACACGTAAGTCCCGCCCACATATGTAAACGCCATTCAAACCACACATGTGAGGTATCGCCGCATGCGTTAGAGCGCCAGCAACAATTCTAGCACTAGACCTCCTCTGTAACTCTAAATTTGTAACTTGTAAAAAAAAAATAAGCAACGCCTATGGAGAGTTTTAAGTACTGACGTTTGGCGCCATTCTATGAGTGTGCGCAATTTTAAAGCGTGACATGTTAGGTATTTATTTACTCGGCGTAACTTCATCTTTAACATTATACAAAAAAATTGGGCTAACTTTACTGTTATTTTTTAACTCACAAAACCGTTTTTTTTTCCCCCAAAAAAAGGTGTTTGAAAAATTATTGCGCAAATACTGTGCGAGATAAAAAGTTGCAATGGCCGGCATTTTATTCCCTAGGGTGTCTGCTAAAAAAACATATATAGTGTTTGGGGGTTCTGAGTAATTTTCTAACAAAAAAATTATGATTTATGCATGTAGCAGAGAAGTGCCAAAATAGGCCCAGTATGGAAGTGGTTAAGGACCAGTCCAACCAAAACCGATGAATTTCTCGTAACCACTGGCTTCTTATACGCCAATAGACACGCACTGCGGGAAGGCGTCTCCTTCTTCTTGTCTAATAAATTCTCCGCAACAGAAACCAAATGAAACGGTTGCAGCAATGATGAGCATTCTATTGCACAGGATAAGTAATTCAATTGGTGACATTTTTAGACGTCGCTTTATAATTCAGTGCGAATTTTCTACAACCAATAGTATTCAGAGTGTAGATTAGCCGTCAGCACTGAGCTGTACACTACTAAAGTAATATCTTCTGGTTGTCATGGAATATTCTGCCTGTTTTTTGTATCGGTTGTATTTATTCCAGTTTGGAACTCTTGTGCCTCAGTTGTAAATCACGATAATAACGGCATCCTTGGGATCGAACCGCTGTCATCTGTCTGTCAAATATCCAGGCACCGGCCAAAGAAACCTGATACTTTACTTTGGAAATGCAACTGCGTCTTCATTGAAAGTTCAGGAAAGATGTCATGTTGGTGAGCAGATGTAGTCTTCATCTTCCCATTAGATGTGAAGCCACAGTGCCATCTGCTGGCCATCTGCTCTTTACTTTGCAACTCCAGGTCTGTATGTAATCGCTGCCAACCAGTCTGGTATAAAGCTAAAGCAGCCTATGCGACTTTTCTTTCCTTTCACTACGGGTGGAAGGAAAGAAAATCGCTTGATTCCCCCATCAACACTGAATCCCTCCCACAGAAGCCTTTTTATTTATTTCCTTTCTGCCCAAGCCATCCTAATGTCCTTCTCTCTCACTTACCTTGTCCATGGAAGCTTTACATCTTCACCTCTCGGGTCAAAATGAAAATAATATATTTTTAACCACTTCCTTACTGGGCACGTATCCCCCTTCCTGACCAGGTGAAATTTCAGCTTCTGGCACTGCGTCGATTTAACTGACAATTGCGCGGTCGTGCGCCGTGGCTCCCAAACCAAATTGGCGTCCTTTTTTCCCCACAAATAGAGCTTTATTTTGGTGGTATTTGATCACCTCTGCGGTTTTTATTTTTTGCGCTATAAACAAAAATAGAGCGACAATTTTGAAAAAAAGTCAATATTTTTTACTTGTTACTATAATAAATAGTCCATTTTTTAAAAAAAAACAAACATTTTTTTTCTCAGTTTAGGCCGATACGTATTCTTCTACATATTTTTGGTAAAAAAAAAAAAAATCGCAATAAGCGACTGGTTTGCACAAAAGTTATAGCGCTTACAAAATAGGGGACAGAATTATTATTAATTTTTATTATTATTTTTTTTTACTAGTAATGGCTGCGAGCTGCAATTTTTATTGGGACTGCGACGTTATGGTGGACACTTTTGACACATTTTTGGCGCCATTCACATTTATACAGCGATCAGTGCTATAAAAATGCACCGATTACTGTATAAATGTGACTGGCAGTGAAGGGGTTGACACTAGGGGGGCATGGAAGGGGTTAAATGTATTCCCTGGGTGTGTTCTAACTGTGGGGGGAGGGGACTGACTGGGGGAGGTGACCGATCTGTGTCCCTATGTACAAGGGACACAGCATCGGTCTCCTGTCTCCCTGACAGGACGTGGATCTCTGTGTTTACACACAGAGCTCCACGTCTTGTCCCTGTAGCCGCCGATCGTGAGTGCCTGGCGGACATCGCGGCCGCCAGGCACACGCATCGGTATATCAGGAATGCGGCGGGCACGCTCGCGCGCCCTCTAGTGGCCTGGAAGAGCGGAGGACGCATATATGCGTCCTGTCAGAGATTTAGAACCACCCTGCGGCCGCACATATTCGTACGGCCGTCGGGAAGTGGTTAAGAGCTGACTTCCTGACAATCGAGGAAACTTCATATCCCATCATGCACTACCTTACTGCATCACAGAATAGAACACGGGTGCTAAACCTGTGGCCCTCCAGCTGTTGCTGAACTACAAGTCCCAAGAGGCACTTGAATCTGCTGACAGTTGCAAGCATGACTCCCAAAGGTATAGGCATAAAGGGACTTGTATTTACACAACAGTTGGAGGGCCACAGGTTGAGCACCCATGGAATAGAACATGTTTAACCACTCTGGACCACACCTCCCTCATTACTATACCACCTCTTTTGTAGTTCTACCCACTTTCCTACTTCTTCCTTTATTCGATCTGATTGTACAATCCGCTTTAGATCTATTGTCAACTATGTAGTGTAAGTGCTTGTCTGATTTTATACAAATTTAACCACTTCCGGACCCCCGCATGTACATTTACGTCGGCAGAATGGCACGGACAGGCACATCAACGTACCTGTACGTGCCTGCCTAGACGTGGGTCGGGACCCCCCCCCCCCCGTACATGCGGCGGTTCTCGTAGCTTCAGGAGCGATCCGGGACGAGGGCGCGGCTATTCATTTCTAGCCGCCCCCTCGCGATCGCTCCCCGGAGCTGAAGAACGGGGAGAGCCGTATGTAAACACGGCTTCCCCGTGCTTCACTGTGGCGGCTGCATCGATCGAGTGATCCCTTTTATAGGGAGACTCGATCGATGACGTCAGACCTACAGCCACACCCCCCTACAGTTGTAAACACACACTAGGACTAGGTGAACCCTAACTCCTACAGCGCCCCCTGTGGTTAACTCCCAAACTGCAACTGTCATTTTCACAATAAACAATGCAATTTAAATGCATTTTTTGCTGTGAAAATGACAATGGTCCCAAAAATGTGTCAAAATTGTCCGAAGTGTCCGCCATAATGTCGCAGTCACGAAAAAAATCGCTGATCGCCGCCATTAGTAGTAAAAAAAAAAAAAAAAAACTATCCCCTGTTTTGTAAATGCTATAAATTTTGCGCAAACCAATCGATAAACGCTTATTGCGATTTTTTTTTTTACCAAAAATAGGTAGAAGAATACGTATCGGCCTAAACTGAGGGAAAATTTTTTTTTTATATATATTTATTATAGCAAAAAGTAAAAAATATTGAATTTTTTTCAAAATTGGCGCTCTATTTTTGTTTATAGCGCAAAAAAAAACGCAGAGGTGATCAAATACCACCAAAAGAAAGCTCTATTTGTGGGGAAAAACGGATGCCAATTTTGTTTGGGAGCCACGTCGCACGACCGCGCAATTGTCTGTTAAAGCGACGCAGTTAGGTCATTTAGCAGCACATTGGTCCGGTCCTTAAGTGGTTAATAGATTGTTCAGTTGGGTGCTCGTATTCAACAGTTTGGTAAATCTAAAGGAAATTGTACAGAGCTTGTACAATCAGATTGCATAGTGTATGGCCAGCCTTATACAAGTACATGGGATGGAGATTTTCAGCTGTTAATGTTCTTGTAATTCCGGTCCAGCCCAGGGAGTGCACTGTGGATTTGCGGACTAGGGAGAGTGCACCGTACGTGTGGATTTGTGGATGAGGGAGAGCGCACTGTGCATGTACATATTTTTGAATGAGAAAACTGCAGATGTACATATTTTTGGACAAGCAATACAGAAGCTCCACGTGCGTTCCTTTAATGATGGTATACTCCATGTACCATCCATCCACGTCCCCAATCACTCAGAATGCTACTTTCTTGGCCAGGTTTTGTGGACGAGGGGAGAGCGCGCTGCGTGTGCCGAGTTGTGGACGAGGGGAGAGCGCGCTGCGTGTGCCGAGTTGTGGACGAGGGGTGAGCGCGCTGCGTGTGCCGAGTTGTGGACGAGGGAGAGCGCACTGTGCGTACATATTTTTGAACTAGAGAGCTGCAAATGTGCATATTTTTGGACAAGCAATACAGAAGCTCAGCGTGCGTTCCTTTTAATGATGGTATACTCCATGTACCATCCATCCACGTCACCAATCACTCAGAATGCTACTTTCTTGGCCAAGTTTTGATGAAGACTTGGTTGACCTCCTAGGTATGTAATTTAAAGGAAGATTAATTTATCTGCCTTGTACCATAATTTGTGAACTACTGGGGCCCCTTGACTGCGGTGCAAATGGTGAACTAATCCTTAAGGGCCCTTTCACGCGTACGGACCGTATGTCCGCATTATCATCCGTCCGTTGCGGACGAAAACGGGACATACATGGGTCCCTATGTGTTTACGGGGGTCAGCGGATGACCATCCGCTGACACCCGTAATTTGTCCGCCTCCACAAAGATCCGCATTTTCGGATGGAAGAAAACCCTATTTTCTTCCGTCTGCCGGATCGGATGAACACGGACATACGGACATTCATTGCTGAATGAGACACTGATCCAAGTATACAGGACTGAGGTTCAGACATTGCTGGCTACAAACGTTTTCAGATCTGCGGCACACAACGTAGTAAAGTCAATAGATGCATTCTGCCATTGAGCTTTAAAATCTTCCATGTTGGTCATTGTGCCATTAGACTACATCCTAAACCGTACTATGGGCAGCATATTATATTCTATAAGCCGAACGGTCACAACAAAATTACATCCTAGCTGATTGACTTCCTGCCCAAGAATGATTGGACAGTTTGTTGGTGGAAATCCTGCTAATGAACATTCCCTGATCTGATCATAAATGCCCTCTAATGTCTGCAGGTTTTTTTTTTTGGGGGGGGGGGGGGGCTGTTTTGGGCTGTTTTTTTCTTTCTTTCTTTCTTTTTTTTGTTATTATTTTTTATTTATTGTGTCTAGGATACTTCTAAATTACTTGTGATTCATGTTAAGTGACCCTTTAAAAGGTGATTCTTGTAGCACTCTTAATAAATGAGGGCTGTTCTGGTGACACAACTCTTTCAGAGCTAGCGCCCCTTAAACATAAATTATAGTGGCTATAGGAAGTCTATTATTTGGCAGACAGTGAAAGAATTTGACACTTTCTGTCCACACCAGCCATGCCCTGCAAACATTTATTATGTAAATGAAAGACTCCCAAACTTTCAGGATAAACACGTAACTTCCTCCCATAGTGCATCTGTTTGTTTAGCCTCCCCTAATTAATCCTTTAAATAGTTGACAGCCTCCCCCTAAGTGATGAAAGTCCAGTTGTCCCTTTTAATTCAGTGTAAACATACTTACTTCTCAGGCATTAAAGCTGGAATCTTTCTCCTAATAGTGTATATAGACAAAAGATTAGTCAATAAAAAAAACATAAATGCATGGAGGAGCCTCTGTTGTTTTTTTTTTTGCCAAGCCCATGGAAACCTCAGCGATTTTCATGTAGACAGTAGAAACTGCTTCTTCCTTTTTTTATTTTATTTTATATATATATATATATATATATATATATATATATATATATATATATATATATATATATATATATATATATATATAATCTATCACGGTACAGATAAGAAGATGAAATAAGGTATAAATGCACATGTAAACAAAAAGAAAACACTCTTCGCTAAACCCACTCACATGTGAAGAAAGAATATTAAAAACCTCTTAAAAATAAGAAATCGGTGAAAAGATGAAAAAATATGTGATTCAGGATGAGGGATGCTGCTGCCTATAAAAGTTTAAATACTCAAACCTCGACAAACAAATACAGAAAAATAAGCACGCAACCCAGGGATTTAAAGTGCAAAAATGAATAAGTGCATAAACATCAAAAGATATATATATACTGTATGAACATAAACATTAAACGTGAAAAACGTAAAAAAACGTGTGACAAAGCACATATATATATATATATATATATATATATATATATATATATATATATATATATATATATATATATATATTTTTATGTGTGTGTGTGTGTGTGTGTGTGACAATATAGACCATATAAGTGGGTAAATATCAGCAACCCAATCAGTGAAAGGAAAAAAAAGTCTCAAAAAAAACACCAATAAATATTGAGAGAAGGTTTGTCAGCAGGACATTTCCAGAGATCAGTTCATTGACCGCTACAACATTCAACACGATATCTGGGAGAAGCTTGAATCTTGTTCTCAGCCAAAGAGATGTAAAATTACTGACTCTTACCGAATATGTAGGACCCCGGTTTTAGGGAGGTCAATGGAGCGCGTGCATCAGCCTGCCGGCCCCGGTGTAGTATCACTCCATTCAGGGAGGGGTGCCTCTGTCTTGCAAGGAGAGGAAAGACCTTCACCTGTCTCTCCAGACCGAATCACACAGGCAGACAGTGTTCAGATTCACCTTGGATGTTACCAGATACCAAATTCTGAAAGTGTTGACTCAAAAGGGAAAAAAAGGGGATAGAATCCTCATTGTGTAGTACGTTCCCAGTTGAAGCCATTTTTGGGGAAACGCGTTGGGTGGAGCAATTCCTAAAAACGCCATCATACTCATATCATTCAGCTCCTTGGTTTGATCCTGGGCTGTTTTCATTTTTTTATGTTTTTTTTTTTTTTTTTCCTACCCTTTTTCTTGATGTGATCTTTGCTGTGGATAACACCTAAAGTGATATATATTTTTTTAAGTGAATTGTTACTTGTTGTGACATTTTTTAGTGGCTTTTTAAAATAAATATTTTTTGGACATACTACACCATGAGGATTCTATCCCCTTTTTTTTCCTTTTGAGTCAACACTTTCAGAGGGGCCTGAATGTCCAAAACCTGAAAAATAACTTAATATAGAAAACTGAGCAACATAAGTTATTTATTTTCTTAAAAGAGAAGTTCACCTTTCATAACATGTTACACTTGTATTCAGATTGTAGCATATACCAAATCATTAGCCCCTGCACCTCCCAAGCCCACGTTTTGACAGCAGGTTGGGGATCTTCTCACTGCATCCACTGTCACAATTTGAAAACGGCTCTGCCCACATGGCTGCATCATTCATTCACAGTGTTCTGTGAATAGGAGAACTACAACTACTGTTAACCATTGTGGCTGATGGCTTGTAGTTCCCAATGAACTACAGGGACACTGGTGAGCGCTCTAGTAGTTTGATGAGTCTTCCTGCAATTTCTTAACTGCCTGCCTGTATGAGGGATAGGCAGTCAGCTATACTGACAGTCTGCAGGAGCCTGGGATTGCACCCACGATCTGATCGGCGGGTGCAATATTTTGCAGGCTAATAATAATAAAAAATATCATCTTTTTTATTTATTTTTTTACCAGCAAAAAAATGTGCAATATTAACATTATTATTATTTTATATATATATATATATATATATATATATATATATATATATATATATATATATATATATATATATATATATATATATATATATATATATTGTGACAAGAAGTCAGGTAAATCGGTGGGTGTTGTCAGACGGAACATACATTTCTGCCTTGTTTAGACAATACACCAATCGTTATTAGGCGTCGGCTGTAAAATGTAGCCAGGAAGGCTAAAGGCCGTTGGAAGACTCCAGCTGTTCAGAATGAGGCAATTAAGGCCTCTATAAGAAGTTCAGAGGAGGACCACTAATTGCTGCATCATTCCTAAGGCTTTGTGAGTAGGAGAGCGGCGTACTGAAAGTCTCCTGAGGAGGTGAGGAGACCATTGATTTTTCTGTGTGATAAAAATCAAAAGACTATTGTTTTGTGCTGTATGACCAGCACTGTCTGCCCAGCGCTAGGCTGAGTCAGACTCCATAGATAGGTTCCTGTGTGGAAGGTAGACGCCCAGAGTGGCTAGGGTTTATTTTATGTTTGATTTTGTTTATGCTGTTTGGATGCTTGCAATTGTTTTCCAGCAAGATGGAAAAATAAACCAAAAACGTTGTTTTCAACCGTCTTCGACTGCCAGTCTGTATAAATTCAGTGTGTGGTGAACCCATCCAAGGGGTCACACACCCCGCTACCGAGCTAACCCCTTACAATAAATATATATATATATCTATATTTACCTATCTACCTATCTATCTATCTATCTATTATTTTTAAAGGTGAACTTCGCTTTTAAATATGTACAAAGCTTTACATGACGATGGTATAAAATTGACACTCCCGTGCACTTGGCACAATTACTGAAGTCATTCTTTTCAAGTCGGTTTGCTTTTAATGAACTCCGCAGCAGGGTGTGCAACTCCCTTGTTAGTTCAATAGATGGGGGCGAGCAGCAGGGTATATACACCATCCCAAGCTGTGACGCATCCTCCCCACTTTTTCTAAAGATGTAAATATGTGAAACGGAAAAACATTGTCATGAATCCTTTGTTTGATGTCTACCCTGGCATTGACCTGGTTAATCACGCGCATAATGTGGTGTAATTCAATCTTATTTCCCTAGCAGGGGCAGGGAGGTAGAGACGCTGCTGGACGTGTCTTGCTGTAGCGGGAGGCAGCTGTGTGTGTCGCAGACAGCGCTGAAAATCTCCCTTCTACGTTTAACGGGAATATATTTTTTCAGCCTGACCCTGTGACTGTTATTATTTAACCTTCCAGCAGGTATTGGGCCTCTATTATTCATATTGCTCATGTTTCCTGCGACAAGGCGCTCTGGGTTCGCCGTTTAATTCATTGAACTTGGGAGCTATGAATATTGCTGTTGTGAAAACATAATTAATATTCTCTCACTTCAGGGTGAAATGTAATGCGATCTCTGTCTTTTCCTGAGGACGGAAACTCGGAGTTCAAAGTATAGCTAGCACCACCATATTAAGATGCGGAAATATCAATACATCGAAAATCTTATCGCTATTCTGCAGCTGCGATTTCCCATCCTACACATCCTGGCAGCAGAAATTGTATTTATTTTTGTCTGTTTTTGATTTGATTTTATTTTTTCTACACATTACGCTGCTATTTTTCTGAACATTTCTATACTTGAAAACAGAACCTCTAGAGCCCATTCACGCCTCTCTGTAACCCAAATGTCATGTACATTAAAGTGTAAATCCTAATGCGTGGTTAATGCATGGTCAACCACGTGGTTGAACAAAAAATAATAATCTGACCGATCCGATTGGTGCCGCTGTACTAATGATCTGACGTTGGTACAGCGATCCAATGTTAGTACAGCAATCTCCCCCTGCTGAGCAACTATGTTCTGACAGAGGAACCCCACCACCAGAACACTCTGTTCAGCACTCTCAGCGATTTGTGTCTGCCTTTTTTTTTATTGACCTGGCAGATGTCACCTGACGTTCGGCCCATGTATACTAGGCTTAAAGCCTAGTACACTTATCGGGTTTTCAGATTGGAGCCGCTGCACTAACAATCCAATGTTGGTACAGAAATCTTCACTGCGGAGCTATTGCTATTGGCTGATCGGGAGCAGGTTTGCTGCTGGTTTTCCAACATGCTCGGCCAGCTCTGCCGAATGCCGGATAGTTTTTATTGAACCAGCCAATGTCGTCCGACCTTTGGCCCATGTGTGCAGTACTAATCTTAAATCTGTTTCTCGGTAGGTTTTGGCCTCATGTCTCAATGTATACAAGTTTCTTACACAGTTTTCTGGTGAACCTATTCCAAATTTTCTTGCCTGGGGAACCTGCCAGTATCGGCTCTTCAAGCTGCAGGCTGACAACGCTAAGGCTGCATTCACACCTGAGCGTAGCGTTTTGCGGCGTTTTTTACCGCGACAAAACGCAGCGGTTTTTACCGCAATTTTTTACAGGTCTAGGGTCACCAATGTAAAACTCCCAAATTCGAGCGTCAAAAAAGGGTCCAGAACTTGATTTGGGCTTCAGGCGTTCGGCGTCAGGCGTTTTGTAGTGGAGATGTGAACCATCTCCATAGAGAATAATGTATTTTTTTCCCTCTAGCGTTTTGGGGCGTCGCGCTTCAGGCGACAAAACGCTCAGGTGTGAATGCAGCCTAAGCGACTTTTGCAGTTAGTAGGAGTGTGTGTGTGTGTGTGTGTGCGCTCTCATGCTCTTTCAGTTGGCCATAGTACTTCCTATCAGGTCTGTCAGATAAGCTGCCCAACAGCTTTTTTTATTCAAAAAGAAAAATAATTAAGTCAGCCGCCAAAAACACTGTAGCAGCTGACTTTTTAATAAGCACACTTACCTGTCCAGGGTGCCCGCGATGTAGGCCGCCCAAGGCCGATCCGTCCCTTTCGGATCATGTGTCGGCGCCGCCATCCTCACTAAGGGAAACTGGCAGTGAAGCCAAGCAAGCGCGAGTCGCGCGGCGCTTTGTAAATGGGCGGCTGCCTTCTGGGACACACACAGAAGACAGCGCGCCCCATTTCCCAGGAGGCAACGCAAGGGGGAGAAGAGAAGATCACAGCGGAATAGGAAGTGGCAGATTCGGACGATCTGCCTAGCAACAGCCATTTCTGGCAAGTATAAAAAAAAAAAAAAATGTGGAGCCCTTATGCCAATATATATATATTTTTTCTTTTTAAGGGTGGACCTCCGCTTTTAACCTTTCCAAACTGCAGCTCAAAGGTGCTTAAAAGTTTAAAGTCTTCACCAAGATGCTTGAAGATGGCTGAATGCTTTGATAATGCTTTATAAAAGCTTTTTGTACATATTGTTCTTATACAAACCAAGCTGATGCCTATGTGAGGCTGAAAATATAAGTTTTCATTTTTTTTTTTCTTTTACTCAAACTGAAAACGAGCAACTATCTTGATGCATTTTTATTAGAAAACGCACAAGGGAAAAATGCACCATAAAATAAATAAATAAAAAATGGTAAAGCAACTCCCTCGCAAATGTAAGTTGACACACATGTAAACAGTGGCCCAGATTCAAGAAGCAATTGCTCCCGTGTAACCATAGGTTACACGGCGCAATTGCTTACTTGCTCCGGTGTAACGAGTGCTCCTGATTCAGGAACCTCGTTACACCGACTGCAGCCTAAAATCTGCGCGGCATAAGGCTCTTATGCCACGCAGATTTTAGGCTGCATTCTTGCGTGGGCCGATAGGGGGCGCTCCCATTGTGATCAGCGTGTAGTATGCAAATTGCATACTACCACTGATTCACAAACTTGCGCGGGCCCTGCGCAAGCCAGGTACAGCGTTTCCGTACGGCAACTTTAGCGCAAGGCTGCCCCTTCTAATAGTAGGGGCAGCCAATGCTAAAGTATCTCCGGCGACGTTAAATTTGAATTTAACGTCGTTTGCGTAAGTGATTCGTGAATGGCGCTGGACGCCATTCACGTTCACTTTGAAGCGACGTCATTTGCCGCAATGCACGTCGGGAAAGTTTCCCGACGGAGCATGCGCTGTACGCTCGGCGCGGGAGCGCGCCTAATTTAAATGATTCCTGCCCCCGGTGGGATCATTTACATTGCGCACGCTTACGCCGGGCAATTTTGCCGGCGCGCCCTCGCAATTTACGTAGCTAATGCTCCGTGAATCGAGGGCAGCGCAAAATATTTGCGGGGGCGCAGGGCAAAATCGTTGCCCTGCTCCCCCGCAAATATCGCGCAAATGTACCTTAATCTGGGCCAGTGTTTGTACTACCCCTGTGGGATAAAGGCAGAGTGAGAACAATAATTCTAATGCTATAGTTCAAGTTTAACTCTAAACAGATAACTTCTAAAGCAGGGATGTCGCCCTCAATTATGTACAGAGTTTAGGGGTGCGCTATGTACAGAATTCAGGGGTGCGTTGGTTGCAGGGTACATACAGCGTGCAGGGTTCAGCTCTGGTTAAGCTGGCCATACACTGTTGTCCTTTGTGCCCCGGTGATTAAAAAATAAAAGGATTCGGGTGGAAAATATTCGGCTTTTAGGGGAATTCTGACAGCGGCAAGTGACAGCTGTCAAAATACAAAAAAGTCAAACAGTGGGATATGTCCATCTGTCCTGGATGGAGGAATCTTTTGGACTTTTTTCATTCAGCCTGTAGGCTAATAATGTGCGACCAGCTCTACAGATCACAAAGGACAAATCGCATGTGGTAGTCAAAATCAGGCTTTTAATTATCTAGCCCTCCATGGCCAGCCTATGGTGAGCCTTTAATATTGTGTTCAGATAAACCTCTGGAGATGGAGAAATTTGAGATTTTTTCCATACTACAAAACCTACAGAGAATATTGTGGTTCCTCCAAAAAGTCCCTACAGCCATTTCCTCTTTAATGTAAATGTGCCAGAAAATGTGGAAAAAAGGTCACCAGTGTCTGTAAGGCGTGTGACATTGCTTTGCCCCTCTTATTTGCTGCCCAGGTCCTAGCGTGCAAGCACTTTACAGCGCATACATCCCATATGTTCATTAGTACATCTGCCAGGAGCATTTTTTGTTTTCACCGTATACTCATGCATATCGTTTATGTTCTTTGCAGCCATGTCTTCCTATCTATTCATTATCAAGACTGAGCTGCCGGCTGCTATTGCAGGGTTCATATCGGGTGACCACCATGGGTAAGTAACAAACGCACCTTGAATTACCGTATTTATCCGGGGTATTGCGCGCTCCGGCGTATAGCACGCACCCCTAATGTGGACCCGCAATTTCTGTAAAAAAAACATTTTAGTACTTACAGTTTTTGGTGTCTTGCGCGGCGGCCTCGTCGGGTCCGGCGTCCGTCTGCGGCTTCGGTGGTGTTCTCCCGCGCTGTCTCCCCGTCGAATCGCCGCTTCCCGCGCTCATTTTGAACGCCTCCGCCGAAGTATACCGAATGCAGTACACTCGGCTACATTCGGCCAGGCTCGGCTTCGCTCGTGCTGACGCTCTGTGACGTTTATGCGTGAGCACGAGCGAAGCCGAGCCTGGCCGAATGTAGCCGAGTGTACTGCATTCGGTATATGTCGGCGCAGGCATTCAAACTGAGCGCGGGTATCGACGTATATCGCGCACCCACGATTTCCCCCTTTTTTTTTTAAGGGGAAAAAAGTGCGCGGTATACGCCGATAAATACGGTAGTTAAAGGGGTTTGTTTTTTTTATTTTCTAAATAGGTTCCTTTAAGCCCGTGCATTGTTGGTTCACTTGCCTTTTTCCTTTGATTTCCCTTCTAAATGTTTTTTTTCTTTGTTTGAATTTCTCACTGCCTGTTTCTTCTCAGTAAGCTTGCCCCCATCATCCGAGCCATTCTAGCTGGGGGTTAGTCAGCGTGCTCACCCCCTCCCTTGAGACTACATCCCTGCGGGTGTTCACAGCATCTCCCCACAGGGATGTACCAAGGGAGGGGGCGAGCACGCTGACTAACCCCCAGCCAGAACGGCTCGGATGATGGGGGCAAGCTTACTGAGGAGAAACAGGAAGTGAGAAATTAAGACAAAGAAAAAAAACATTTAGAAGGGAAATGGAAGGAAAAGGTAAGTGAACCAACAATGCACTAGCTTTATAGGAACCAATTTAGAAAATAAAAAACGAACCTTTACAACCCCTTTAAGCAACAAATAAAAGCAGAATTTTAGGTATGATTTTTATTGCACAGTTAAAGCTTGGACCAATGTGTTTATGGATATCTTAGAACCGAGGGAATCGTTGGATCACTAGTTGCTGCTACTACAATGATGGCAGCCATCCCTAGGGTTGTGGGCGGGGCCCTTCTCCATATTGACCACAGGGGGTTGTTCTCTCAGCACTATAGCCATTCACAGAACGTATTGCATTTTTTTCAGTACATACAAGGCGTAAGACATTCTTTGATTGGATGTGGGGATGTGACATCATGCCCTGCCTCTCTACCTCATTCTCTCTGGAGAAGAGGTGCTTGAGAGGGGATGATTTCAATTTACAATACCGTACTGGTGACCCCACAATAGGGATAAACTTTTTTGAAGAAGGGAGTTTAACAAGACACGTGGCCACTCCATTGACATTAGAAGAAAAGAGGTTTAACCTTAAACAACATAGAGGGTTCTTTACTGTAAGAGCGGCAAGAATGTGGCATTCCCTTCCACAGGCGGTGGTCTCAGCGGGGAGCATCGATGGTTTAAAAAAACTATTAGATAAGCACCTGAATGACCGCAACACACAGGGATATACAATATAATTCTGACCTATAAGTTGGACAAGGCGTTCTGTGAATAGCGGCAATAGCTGACAAGCGACCCCCTGTGGTTACTGTGCAGAAGAGCAGTCGCTCGGTACAGAATCCGAAAGAGCTCTGCTGTCACTATAGCAGTGTTTCTCAATTCCAGTCCTCAGGCCCCCCCCAACAGGTCAGGTTTTCAGGATTTCCATTATTTTGCACAGGTGATTTGATCAGTTTCACTGCCTGAGGCTGGGTTCACACTACTACACTACTTTCATCCTACTTTGCTCTGTGTTCAATGTTTCCCTATGAGAACGTCTTGTAGCGTCCTACACAAGTCGGTCCGACTTTGAAAATGCTCCCTGTACTACTTTTGGTCCTACATTGATCCTACTTCAGGCCCATTGAATATCATTGAAGTCGGACCAAAGTAGTATCCTGTTCATGAAAGTAGGATGGATGTAGGACCAATGTAGGATAAATGTAGGACCAATGTAGCAGAGCAAAGTAGGATGAAAGTAGTATAGTAGTGTGAACCCAGCCTTAGTAATCACCACAGCCTTTTCATCTGAGGGAAATCCTGAAAACCTGACCTGTTGGGGGGGCCTGAGGACTGGAATTGAGAAACACTGCACTATAGTGATTTGCAGCTTCCACAGCATTCACTCAAGTATGAAATATGCATACCTACATTGGTTAACGCTAGACCAATGTAGCTATGCAATAAAAATCATACCTAGGCTTTAGCTCTAAAGCAGAACGCCAGCTTACAATAATAAATATGAATAGCCTATTATTAAATGAGTGAAATAAGTATTTGACCCCTTTGAAAAACATGACTCTGTACTCGTTGGCAAACAGAGGTCAGACATTTCTTGTAGTTGGCCACCAGATTTGCACACATCTCAGGAGGGATTTTGTCCCACTACTCTTGGCAGATCCTCTCCAAGGTTTAGAGGCTGAGGTTTGGTAACTCGAACCTTCAGCTCCCTCCACATATTTTCTATGGGATTATGGTCTGGAGACTGGCCAGGCCACTCCCAAGACCTTAATGTGCTTTTTCTTGAGCCACTTTGTTGCCTTGGCCGTGTGTTTTGGGTCATTGTCATGTTGGAATACCCATCAATGACCCATTTTCAATGCCCTGGCTGAGGGAAGGAGGTTCTCACCCAAGATTTGACGGTACATGGCCCCCGTCCATCATCCCTTTTGATGCAGTGACGTTGTCCTGTCCCCTTAGCAGAAAAACACCCCAAAGCATAATGTTTCCACCTCCATATATGACGGTGGGGATTGTGTTCTTGGGGTCATGGGCAGCATTTCTCCTTCAAACACATTGAGTTGATGCCAAAGAGCTAAATTTTGGTTTCCTCTAACCACAACCCTTTCACCCAGTTAGTTATTCAGATGTTCATTAGCAAACTTCAGACGGGCCTGTACATGTGCTTTCTTGCGCAGTGGGACCTTGCGGGCGCTGCAGTATTTCAGTCCTTCACGGCGTAGTGTGTTATCAATTGTTTTCTTGGTGACTGTGGTCCCAGCTGCCTTGAGATCATTGACAAAAATTCTCCTATTTAGTTCTGAGCGGATTCCTCACCGTTCTCATGATCATTGAAACTCAGCGAGGTGACATCATGCATGGAGCTCCAGACCGAGGGGGGATTGACAGTTATTTTATGTTTCTTCCATTTGCAAATAATCGCACCAACTGTTGTCACCCTCTCATCAAGCTGCTTGGCGATGGTCGTGTAGGTATACAATATTGTCCCTGACATCCTTGGGCAGCTCTTTGGTCTTGGCCATGGTGTAGTGATTGGAATCTGATTGATTTGATTTGCTTCTGTGGGCAGGTGTCTTTTATACAGTTAACAAGATGAGATTAGGAGCACTCCCTTTAACCACTACAGATCCGCGCTATCGTCAAAAGACCTCTGCAGCGCGGACCTGAAGTGCCGAGTGGACGTCTTCAGACGTCCTATTGTTTACATTACCCGCGCGCGCCGCTGGGGGGCACGCAGCGGGTAAACGCTGTCCCGGTGCATCGCTGGGAAGCCGATGCGTGTACCTGGCGGCCGCGATGTCCGCCGGGTACACGCGATCATCGGTAACACAGCAGGAACGTGGAGCTCTGTGTGTAAACACAGAGCTCCACGTGCTGTCAAAGTAGAGGAGACCGATCAGTCACCTCCCCCACACAGTTAGAACACACCCAGGGAATACATTTAACCCCTTCCTCACCCACTAGTGTTAACCCCTTCCCTGCCAGTCACATTTATACAGTAATTAGTGCATTTTTATAGCACTGATCGCTGTATAAATGTGAATGGTCCCAAAATTGTGTCAAAAGTGTCCGATATGTCCGCCACAATATCGCAGGCCTGACAAAAAAAAATCGCAGATCGCCGCATTTATTAGTAAAAAATAAAAAATAAATCCTAAATCTATCCCCTATTTTGTAGGCGCTATAACTTTTGCGCAAACCAATCAATAAACGCTTATTGCGATTTTTTTTTAACAAAAATATGTAGAAGAATACGTATCGGCCTAAACCGGTGAAAAAATTATTATTTTTTTAAAAAATGGGATATTATTATAACAAAAAGTAAAAAATAGTGGGGTTTTTTTTCAAAATTTTCTGTCTTTTTCTGTTTATAGCGCAAAAAATAAAAATCGCAGAGATGATCAAATACCACCAAATGAAAGCTCTATGTGTGGGGAAAAAATGATAAAAATATAATTTAGGTACAGTGTTGTATGACCGCAATTGTCATTCAAAATGCGTCAGCGCTGAAAGCTGAAAATTGGTCTGGACACGAAGGGGGTTTAAGTGCCCAGTAATGAAGTGGTTAAAGGGGTGTTGCGGGCAAAAAAAAAAAAATTAAAAGCCAGCAGCTACACATACTGCAGCTGCTGTCTTTTAATAAATGGAGACTTACCTGTCCTGGTGTCCCTCGATGTCGGCACAGCAGCTGATGTTTCCCATCAACTGTCGTGTGCTGCCGTCGCTATTTCGGGTAAGGGAAACCGGCAGTGTAGCCTTTCGGCTTCACGCCGGGAACCCTACTGCACATACGCAAGGCCCGCTCCTCTCTCCTATTAGCCCGGCGGCCAGGGGAGGAGGAGGGAGGCCTGTGGTGACGTCACGACCGCGGCAGGACTCCTAAAAGTGGGGAGGGTATCCCCCCCCCCCCTCCCCCTGAAAGTTGCCAATTGTGGCACCGGAGGGGGGGAGGAATCCGATGAGCGGAAGTTCCACTTTAGGATGGAACTCCGCTTTAAGAGAGTGCTCCTAATCTCAGCAGGTTACCTGTATAGACACCTGGGAGCCAGAAATCTTGCCGCTTCGATAGAGATTAAATACTTATTTCATTCATTAAAATGTAAATCAAGTTATAACTTATTTTAAATGTGTTTTTCTGGATATTTTTGTTGTTATCCTCTGTCTCACTGGTAAAAGAAACCTACCATTAAAATTACAGACTGATAATTTCTTTATTAGTGGGCAAACATACAAAATCAGCAGGGGATCAAATACTTTTTTTCCCCTCACTGTGTATGTATGTATATATAATCCTGATCCTTATTTAGCACCTTGCTTAGCCATAAAACTGACCAAGCTGTGCTTGCATGCTTAGTGCGGTCAAGTTTTTAATAGGAAAGTAGAGGGGCTGGCAGGAACACCAGGGATTTCACACATAGAAAGCAGTACAAAGAAAACAGGAGCATTTTCATCCTAGTACATGGTACAGTAGGCACATATCAGCAATATGAAATGTTGGGTTTACATAGTCTTTAAGATTTATTCTCTTTTAGTGGTCCAGGTGGGGGTATAATAGTTTATGGTATTTTAATTTGTTTGGCGAGGGAGCATACACACGGCCGGGATTCCTGGCCAAAGCTCTCCTCACAGTTTTCCGGCGGGAAAACCTCTCGTGTGTACATGGGGAAACTTACCGAGCAGGTTTTCCCGGTGGACTTTATACCGCCGGGAATCCCGGTCGTGTGTACAGGGCTTTACTATGAAATCTTGGTTTAACAAATATTTAATGCAGGGTACAACCATGACGTTCAGTTTGTATAGCATGCTAGACTTTCTAATGAATAAAAGCCCAGCTTTGCCTGCATGCTTTATGGTAGCCTTTATATAACTGATTATACCAATTGGTCCTATGGCTTCCCCCCCCCCCTTTTAAGTTATTCATATTTGGGCATAATTTTGTTTGTCCTGCTATTTAGGTCTATTTGCTGAATCCTGAACTAAAATTTCTTTTGAAAATCTGAAAAAAATGCCAGACCATTTTTTTTGTGCTAAAAAATGCCCCCTCTGCTTATACCCAAGTCAGCTTTTTGCGTCTGATCTCCCAGACTTTGGGGACCCGGTACCGGCCGGCTGTCGGTCCCCCGGACCCCAAACTTGGCACACATGTAGCCCTTCTCCTCAAGTGTGCAAAGTTTGTTGGCCGGGGAGCACCGATTTTATTTATTTTTTTTTTTTTTTCAAAGCAGGGCACCGCTTCCATAGACTCCCCCTTCCATAGACTCCCATGTTAAACGGTAATTTCTCCATTGATTTTGGCAACCAGGTACTGGCCGGTTGTAGGTCCCCTGGACCCGGAAGCTTGGCACACATGTAGCCCCATTTCTCCTCTACAAATGTGCAAAGTTTGTCTGAGGGAGCACCGATTTTTCAAAGCCGGGCACCCCATAGACTCCAATGTTAACTGTCCGTCTAGGCATGGGCACAGTGAGGCATGCAGATGGACACCCTAGGCTTATACTCAAGTCAATACGTTTTCCCAGTTTTTTTGTGGTATAACTAGGTGCCTCGGCTTAAATTCGGGTCGGCTTATTCTCGAGTATATACGGCAATGCATTTTGTGATCAGATTGAACATTGATTTAGAAAATTCGACCAACCAAGCCTTCAATTTTACCTCATGTTGCTACAATTTTTGTGGCCCAGAATCTTCTTTTCTTGCACTCAAGCGCATTTCTTTTTTTTAATTATATTTCTCACATGATTCTCCCATCATTGCTTAGAAAATCGTTGCTTTTTCCAAAAAAAATGCAAACATGCCCAATCAGTAAAAATTTGATGGCTACAAGAAAATCGGCCGTTGCCTGCGGCCCACTAATGTTGCGAAATGTTAACGAAAATCCTTAGATAAGATTTTCGAAAAAGAAAGTTCTTTTGGAATTTGACCCATGTATGGGTATGGCCAGCCTAGAAAAGCCTGCAGGAAGGTATCTGTGCCCTGTGCTCACCACCTGCTGGCTGCTAATCGTAAATATGAAACCTTTTATGCGCAATTCATCAGTTGCCTGAGAAACACAAAAGAAACATTTAAATAATGATTTGGCCCTGAACCTCCTAAACACATGGACAAAACGGTACATTGTTGTTGTTGTTATTATTATTATTATTATTATTATTATTATTATTATTATTATTATTATTTTTTTTTTATTTTTTTTTTAGGGCCTGGTATCTTGATGGCAGACTGGTATTAATAATCACATTGGTCTGCATTGTGCTCCCATTGGCGCTGCTTCCCAAAATAGGTAAGACCAAAAAAAAAATTATAAAAGATTTTTTAAATCTCTCTTAATGGATTGGCAGGGGATGGCAAAGGAGGGAGGGGGCCCCATACAAAGCCGCAAGACCATTTTTCCATTTGGGATGCTTTAATTTGTTTCAGCCAGGGGGCCTGGCTTGTTAAGCCTTTTCTTGGGCTGCAGTAGTGTGTTGTCTGTTATACAAAAATAAAATCTTTACAGGGGAACATTAAAGGGCAGCCCTTACTTATGGCATTCCATTAGCGACAAAGCTCGCCCTAATTCGGCCCTACTAAACGACATGAATGATCTGTGACAGGCACCGGGGCTGGCTGTTATTCCGAGCTGTAAGCTCCAGATTCCACGCACTGTATAATAAAACATACCAGAAATGTAAACCCTTAGCCCTGCATTAAGATCAAGTTCCATATAAATTGCTTTTTATTTTACTGTTATTTTACAGGCTTTCTTGGCTACACAAGTAGTTTGTCATTTTGCTTTATGGTCTACTTTGCCATTGTGGTAAGTTCTTAAAATAACTTTTTTTTTTTGTTTTGCTTTTTTTTTTTTTTTTCAAGGGGGTTTAAGTGGCCAAAATGACTTACTCTCTTTTCACTTCTTTAATGAGTCCGTCATGAACAGCGCAATTTTTTTTACATCTCCTAATGTATTTTTATCACCTCCACCCTTTGTCCTGTGTATTAGGTCGTGGCAGTTACAAGAGAGAAATAATGTGCGCAAATGAATTTTCATAATCCACTTTTAGGAAGTCTTTATATTTTAATGTATCCATGGAGAACACATATCATTTTATACCTTGTAGAAGTATGAAAGGAAAGAAGCTAACTTGGGCTCAGCCCAAAATATTCAGCTATTAAAAGGAAACGTGCTGCACCCAGCTGAACGTTGAATTTCTGTGAACTGCTTTATGGAGAGCTTTAAGTGAAGCCATATTTCATTTGAAAAATTTAAACGTAAAGGGCACAAGATGCCAGCTATACTTCATTAACTGGAAAATCTATTGTACTTCTCTCTAATTGTAAGTAGAGTCTGACTTCCCCGATGTCGGTGGTCAGCCCCTAGCCCAGAGCGAGTCACTTTACAGGTAACCTGAGTGAGGCTGGCCATACACAAAGCAAATTTCTTTCCCGTGACCACGGATTGCAGGGAATACATTTTTACAATTCACACATCAACACAGACGGACAATCCCTCCTGTCGGCCATTGTCCGGGGGTAAGCCATCCCCACCAGGAGAAGACTGTGATTATTGTTAGCAGCTATGGCAGCCGCTAACGATAATCGCAGGTAAAACCCGGCATGCTGGTTGTACTCAAGTTGATCAATCAACTTGGTACATTCAGCCCGCTCATACAGGGTTTGAATCTAAGCCGGTTCGAAATATGCATGGCCTACCTGAGGAGAATCCTATTTCTGGGGTCCTGATGGGGTGTCCTATCTGTGATCAAGAATGAGTTGGGACAGGCTAACAATAAGCTGACAAAATACACCCCCACGTCCAAACATATATGTTGGCACAGGGCCATGTTTACCACGATGTAGCGTCCCCCTCTTCTTTTAACAACACTCTGTAAACCAGGGGTGCCCAACCTTTTGAAGGCCGAGGGCCACTTAAGCGACCTAGTAACCAGTCACGGGCCACAATGAGCGGAGTGGGCAGATGACAGGTCTGTGTCCAGTCTGCATATGCAAAGCAGACACAGCCCAATCTACTCTATGGGCCCTCCGATCCAATCAGATAGAAGGGGGTAGATCCTGTTTTATTTAGCAGATCGGATTGGAGGTAGGCAGGTGTAAACTGACAAAAGTCTGTTCACATCTGCCACTCCATAGAGGTGATTAGAGGGTCCGATTCGGTTGGACCAATCATGTGAAAGGGGACTAAGGCTGCTTTTACACTGATTGTCTGCAGTCAATTGCGGCACAGTGTACCTGTGGTTTTCCCGCCGGTTAGCTGCACTTTGCCATAGACGTCCATTATATCCTGCAGGTGTGGTAACACTTTCTGAAAAGCCGTTTTTGCTTCCTCTACCGCCAGCTTCATTCACAACACTGATGCTTTTGGATGGCAGGTCGGCAACCCGCAATCTGGGCTTGCCAACCAGCCATCCCAGAGCAGGAGGTCGCGGGCCACATCAGAGGGCTCCGCGGGCCACTAGTTGGGCACCCCTGCTGTAAACGTTTGGGAACGGAGAAGAGCAGTTGCTGGAGTTTTGGGAGGGAAATGTTGTCCCATTCGTAGCTGATATAGGATTCGAAGTACTCAACAGTCCTAGGTCATCTTGGTCGTGTTTTAAATTTCAAAATTCGCCAATTATTTTTAATTGGTGAAAGGTCTGGACTGCAGGAAGGCCAGTTACGTACCCGGATTCTTCTACTACAAAGTCATGCTGTTGTCATAGATGCAGTATGCAGTTTAGCTTTGTCCTACTGAAATATGCAAGACCTTGCCTGAAAAAAAAATGTCTGGATGAGAGCATATGCTGCTCTATATCCTGGATATATCTTTTAGCATTAATGGTGTCTTTCCAGATGTGTAAGCTGCCCATTCCATATGCAGTAATGTACCCCCCATACTATCAGATTCAGGCTTTTGAACAGAGCATTGATAACAAGCCAGAAGGTCCCCCTCCTCTTCAGTGCAGAGGACACGGTGCCCATGGTTGCCCAAAAAAATGTAAAATTTCAAATTCCTCTGAAAACCGAACAGTTCTACACTTTTTGGATAGTGTTCAGATAAGGCTTCTTCTTTCGATGATGGAGCTTTACCTTGCATCTTTGGATGGCACAGCTGTGTTCACTGACAGTGATTTTTGGAATTATTCCTGAGCCCATGCAGTGATGTCCATCACAGAATCATGCTTGTTTTTAATGCAATACCGAAGATCACAGGCATCCAATATTGTATTTCGGCCTTGTCCCTTGCGTACAAAGATTTCTCCTGAGTCTTGGAATCCTTTGATGATGATATTATGTACTGTAGATATATTTAAAGTGCAACTTTACATTGAGGATCATTATTCTGAAATAGTTTGATAATTTTTAGACGCAGCTTTTCAGATTGGTGAACCTCTGCCTATCTTTATTTCTGAGACACTTAGGCCCGGATTCAGATACATTGGCGTATCTTTGAGCGGGCGTAGCGCATCTCACATGCGCTACGCCGACGTAACATAGAGAGGCAAGTACTGTATTCACAAAGCACTTGCTCCCATATGTACGCCGGCGTAACGTAAATGGGCCAGCGTAAGCCCACATAATTCAAAGTAGCAAGGCAGTGGGCGTGTTGTCTTATAATGAAGCATGACCCCATGTAAATGCATGGCCGATCGAACGGCGCATGCTCAGAATCCCGTTGCAAATACTCCCTAAGATACTTTGGCTCAATGCTTTGTCGACGTGAACGTAACTTACGCCCAGCCCCATTCACGTACGACTTATGCAAACGACGTAAAATACGACGCTGTTCCGACGTTTCCGACGTCCATACCTTAACATGACTCACCCCTGCTTTATGAGGGGTAAACTTACGCCGGACGTAAGCCTTACGTAAACGGCGTAGCTAAATCCGACGGGCGCAAATACGTTCGTGAATCGGCGTATCTAGGTCATTTGCATATTCAACACGTAAATCGACGTAACTGCCCCTTGCGGCCATCGTAAATATGCACCCAAGATACGACGGCGTAGGAGACTTACGTCGGTCGTAACTTGGCAAATTTCAGGCGTATCTAGTTTTAAGAATACGCGTATAGATACGACGGCGCACATTTGGACTTGCATCTGCGTATCTGGAAATACGTCGTCGTAAGTCCTTTCTGAATCTGGCCCTTTGACTCTTTAAGATGCTCTTTTTATACCCAATCATGTTACTGACCTGTTGCCAATTAACCTAATTAGTTACAAAAGGTTCTTCCAGCTCTTCCTGTATGTACCACTTTCTTCTCCAGGTTTTTGTTGCCCTGTCCCAATTTTTTTAAAACTTGTTACTGCCATCAATTTCAAAATTACCTTATTTTTTTTCTTAAAATGGTATATCTTCTCAGTTTAAACATTTTGATATGTTTTTTGTTTGTGTGATATTTATGGGTTTATGGGATTTGAAAATCATTGCATTCTGTTTTTATGTAGATTTTACACCGCTTTCCAACTTTTTTTTTTGTCACAAAACTATACTAGGAAAATAGGTGATTTTTTTTTATTTATTTTATTAAACATTAGCTCTATTAAGATTATTTACAGAAGTACCGTACATGTCAAGGCTGTGCTCTGGGCTCTGGGGCAGAGCTGTGTACATTCCAAGACTGGATTGGCAAATGAAAATCCTTTGGCATGGATAAAATATACATATACAAGAAAGAAGCATTAAAGATTTATTTTGTAACACAGTCAAGGATTTCAGTGCTTTCTAAAAAATTTTTTTTTCCTTTTTCTTTAAATAAAAGAAAAATCAAATCCTGGTGGTGTGGCCAGTATACTTACACATTATGAGACACTTCTCCTCTGAGCATGCTCTCCTCCAGTGATGTATGGTCTGAGCCAGGAGCTCACCTACAGGGGTCGCAACTGTAACCCAGCCCCATGCTCCAGAGGGTCCATGCGGCCCTCTGTACACCTGGATAGGAGGAGCAGTGGCATATAGAGGAACCGATCCCTTCTCTCCTACAGCCGCTGAATGCCCGCTACTTCTCTTCCTCCCACAGGCATTCAGCAGGTGCATGAGGGGGAGATCAATTCCTCTATATGCCATCGCCCCTCCTATCCAGCTTCATAATGCTCCCTCACCCCTCCTGTGATCTTCCCGAACCCACCCTCATTCTCTGCAGCTTTGTTGAGTTCCCCCAGGATGTTGTCAAGATGGAGATCAGGGAAGGGGCTGGTAAATGTGTAATTTACCGACCCCTTCCTTGTCTAAATTGATAGTCCATGATCTGTACCGATCACTGAAACTTGGTTTATTATGTTTTTAGTTTGTGAACTGAAAGCTCTGTACAAAGATATTGCTGTCCGGCAGTGGGTGAATGTTTTCCGCCTCTGCCTTCCTATCCTATCTGCCGCCAAATGGTAGTTTTCAAAGTTTACTTCTTCTTTACTGCTCAAATATACCAGGCACATAAGCTGAGAGTAGTATTACTATTAAAGAGGAAGTAAACCCTCTCGTCCAAAAAAAATAAATAAAAAAGACAACATGCAAGACAAAGGCATAATGAGCAAGTATGCATAGCATACTAGCTCATTATGAATTCTTTACCTGAGATTAAAGCCCCCGCAGCGGCCCTCGTTCGCCTCCTCCGACACCGCCATGATACCCAGAGTGACTTCCGGGTATCGCTGCTCCGGCGCTCTGACTGGCCGGAGCAGCGATGACGTCACTCCCACGCATGCGCGTGGGTGCTGCCACTAACAGCATGATCGCCATTAGAAGCGGCGCACTCAGTGTGCCTACGCCCAATATCTACCGGTGCCACTGTTTTTTTTGCAAATATCTCCTAAACCTTTTAGGTTTGGGAGATATTTGTTGCACCTCCAGATAAGCCTTAGGGCTCTTTCACACGGAGCGGACCGTTTCTGGGTCCGCTCCGTGTGTCTCCGTCGGCTCAGCGGGGATCCCCGCTGAGCTGTCGGCGGATAGGGCGGTCCCCGCACACAGTGCAGGGACCGCCCTGTCTCAGCTCCGCTCTGCCCTATGGGGAACCAGATGCAGACGGACCGTCTGTCCGTCTGCATCCGTTCCGCCGGACGGAAGAAAAATAGGGTTTTCTTCCGTCCGAAAACTGGACTTCGACGGACGCGGACGTTAGCGGATGCTCCATAGGGATGTATTACAAGTCCATGAACGGACTTGTAATACACGGACAGGCGGAGCGGACGTGTGAAAGAGCCCTTAATCTAGGCTTACCTGTAGGTTAAAGTGGTTGTAATGGGTTTATAACCACTTTAATATTAGTATTCATTTCTATAGCACTAATGTACATAAAACCATAAACCGCTATGCAAAATGTTTGAATCTACATCATTCTGAATTTGGGAGATTTTGTTTTAATCCCTAAAATCGTTCCAACCAGGTTTGCACAAATTGCACGATTGCCCTATTTGCAGTATAGAAATCAGAAAAGGCAAACGGATGCCTTTTTGATGAGGAAATGTTCATATTACAAAATTATCAGCGGGACATGTTCAGCTGGCCATTAAAAAGGTTAACCTTTAGTTGATGAATTGGGGTCACATAGCTCGTGCCCCTTCACCAGCTGCTGTGTTTATATCACTGGTGTGACCTTTCCTGTGACTGGTAGGAAGGAGTTGCACTTGTAATATGCAGTCATCATACAGTGAGGTCTGTAAACCTTTTGTGATTACTATCATTTTGGTTCAGATAATGCAGTTAAAATGAACTTAAACTATCACCTAGTGCTTGCATTTAATTGAAATGTCTGAAATATAACATTTCTGTGATACTTTTTGGAAGGGTTTAGGGTATTTGTATGTGATGCCCATAGTAATAAATACAGTTGCTCTCTTACTGCATTCCACTAGGGATGGGGTTGGCGCCCGGCATGGTATGTTGTCACTGGACCTACATAAGGCCTTTGACTCTTTATCTTGGCCCTTCCTGTTCCATATTCTAAGGAAATGGAATTGTGGACCTAAATTTCTTATCCTTTTAAGTGTGTTATATGGTCATAAATCGGATCTATTACACATCCAGAGGGGGACCAAGCAGGAATGTCCTCTCTTGCCTCTCCTCTTTGTGATATTACCGTAATTGAGACGCTGGCCATAGCCATGAGGTCTAGTCCTAATATCCATGGTATTTCAAGTGTAGGCATACATAAATGTGCACTATTTGCCAAAAATCTGTTATTTATTACGGATCCTATTACGAACTTGCCTAATCTATTTGCCACATTGTCCAAATTTGGAACCATATCAGGTTTAAGGGTCAATCAAGCAAAATCGGAAGCGCTAAACGTGAACTGGATTTGGGTATGATTCTGACTTCCTTTTCCTTTAAATGGGAGCGCTCAAACGCTCCCATTTCTTGGTGTCAAACTAACCTCTGACATTGCAATGCTATACTGGGTTAATTATACTCCTATTTATGACTCTATTGAACAGGACCTGAAGAACTGGCAAGCCCATGCTCTTTCCTAGATGGGTAAAACAGCGTCCGTCAAGATGACGGTTCTTCCTATAAGGCCCCGTACACACGACCAGAATTCAGCCAGAAACTCGATCGGAGCTGAATTCTGCCGAGAAACCCGGCGTGTGTACACTTTCGGCCGAGGAAGCCGGCGAGTTCCTCGTGGAGCCAAATAGAGAACATGTTCTCTATTTTCTTGTTGTTCAATAAGGAAAGTTGGCTCGCCGAGATCCTTGGCGGCTTCACACAGAACTCGACGAGCAAAACGATGAGTTTTGCCCGTCGAGTTCCTCGGACGTGTGTACGGGGCCTCATACTTTTTTCACTTTGGTCTCTTCCGATTCCAGTTCCATCTGTGTTTTTCTAGAAGCTGCAATTTTTTATCTATAAATTCCTCTGGAATAGTGGTGGATGTCTGGTGGCCTGCTCCACTTTATGCTTACCCAAAAGGCGAGGTGGACTGGGGGGTACCTCGCTTCTTGCAATACTATAGAGCTGCCCAATTAGTCCAGCAATATCAAATTTTTGCTACAACATATCAGCCTGACTGGGGTCGGTTGGAGGCTCAGGCTAGTCTGACCCTTCCCCTAAATCTATTAATGTGGCTCTCTTCAAAGGAGCAGCTTTGTTGCACTCCTCTTGTCTCTGGGACATGGTATGCAACCTATACCCTTTGAAATCTCCCCACTCCCCAGTGGCCCCCTTATAAATATAATAATTATCTAATCGCAAGAGGATTAGACGGCCTTCCTACTTTAGGGAAACATTACAGATGCCCCCTACGGAGACTGACCATTTGTGCCAAATCACTAATTTTCTGCAGACTCTAAGCGCCAAACTGATATAACCACGAGGACTCTGTTTGAGAATAAATGTATATGTGGTCCGACTCACGAGGTGGAATCACAAAGTTATATGCCCTATTCACACAATTGAGAAGGAGGTGTGGACAAAATGATTGTCTATGGTGCACAGGGGTATACTTAACACTTACCTGGTGGAGGCAAATTACAAGGTGCTATTGTGCTGGTATCTCATTCTGACAAAAATATACCCTGGTACCTCACCCCTTGCTTCAAGGCAGGACGGTGACATGTTTCATGTCTGGTGGTCCTGTCCGAAGGTCCAACGTTTCTGGATCAGAGTGTTTAATCCTATCCACTCGGTAGGAACTGCATTGTTTACTGATTTGTCGGAGGAGATCCCCAGACATCTTCAAACTCAAATTTTTGTTTATTTTATTAGCGGCTAAAATTACTATAGCCAGGGCATGGAAATCGCCTGTGATCAATGTCACGTTGGTGAAACACAAAATATTTTGGATCATGGTTATTGAAAAACTGACCAGTATCCGTAAAAAGATAAACAAGCTAGGTCTGACGCAGTTTGGAACCCCTGGATTGCGTACCTCCAAGCTCCTTGGACATTGAGATGTCATGTGGATGGAGGCTCGGACTCAAGTGACCAAATCAAGCCTTTCCACTCACTTTTCCTTCTCTTCCTCCCTTTTTTCCTTCCATTATTGTTTTTGCTATGCCTTTTAAAGAATCCATAATTGGATGCTGATGGGAGACAAAGAAGCCTCTTTATTTCCATCGCTCTTTAAGGTATTGTGTTATGAGGCACTAAAACAATTCTTGGCAATTAGTTTCCCTCTTTTTCCATGTAATGAGCTATGCGGACATACAGTTATATATATATATATATATATATATATATACACACACACACATAAAGCTTTGCAGTAGGTTCCGGATACATCGGGCCTTGCAATCCTAGACATAAGATCGCTATGTTGAATAGAGATGTATGTTGGGCCTGACTTTATTGCCAAATATGCATTATGATTATTACAATAAGGCCATTGAACATTTTGGAGGGTGCATCATCTTGTCGATATTGTATGTGTTTTTTATACGTGATGTTTAAAACTCTTCAATTAAAATTATTGAAAGAGAAAATCATATTTAGTGTACACAGAGTATAATGTTACTAGAACAGAATGTGCATAAGCCCTTATATTAATTAATAATATTTTAAAGGACTCAGGTGTAAAGAATATTGCTTTATTGAAACTGTATGCATTGCACAGGATCCACCACCTGCTTCTCCAGTGCACAGAATATGCCTGTTTACAATAAAACAAACATAAGTATCCAAGAATACACCATCCCATAATGTACTACATATATAGTTTTATATATATATATATATATATATATATATATATATATATATATATATATATATATATATGGTTTTGAGCATGCTTCTCTGGGGTACCTACCTATATTTGGACCAGAGAGCAGGCCTGGGCACAGACCAAACCAACAGATCCCCCTCCCCCCCCCCCCCCCCCCCCCCCAGTGTGCAAGCACAGGGGCCAATAGGGCTGAATGACTGACTAAAGGAAAGGGAAGATAAGGAAAGGCATCAGAGAAACCGTTACCATAAGGCCTCAACTGAATAGAGATGGTTCAAAGATGTAAACCGCCCTACTGTGATGGTCAATCACAGGGATGTATAAAAGCAGAATATTCCAAAAACACATTAAAACTCTATTCCTCCAGAAAGGTATGTATCAACATTTTAGCAAACCTAGACCCAAGCTAGATCACAGGTTCTCAAAGGATTGTATGATTAACAAGGAGCTATTACGAGTTGCCAGCCTATAATACAGAAAAGAAATGCAGAACTGTGCGAAACGTTCAATAACTATATTCAAGAATGGTAGATTTAATCAAACGGTCATTTCACATGGGTGCCTAGGTGAAGTCACATGACAGATCACCTGACCATCAGGGCCACATCTCTCTATGAATAGGCCAGGAAGTTAGGGTTTCCCATTGAAGAATATGGCTAGGACTCAGGAATTGGAACATGGACCTCCCCCCAAAGGTCAAAGGTCAGAAGGCGGTTTCCCAAAGGTCACAGGGCGGGGCTGACCCACCCCCACCAAAGTATACCGCCTACCCCAACTAAGTCGGGGAATGAACAAGTCGGGGAAAGCTAGGAATGCACTAATGTTGAAATCGGTATCAGTGCTGATACTGAGTACTTGCACTAGTACTCGTATTCGTGTCAATGCTTCTGATGCCCAAAACCGATACCTTTTTTGCGGTGCGATTTGAGCCCATATAAAATGAATGGCCTCAAAATGCCTGGCAAAGAATCACATGTGATTTAAACAAGAATGTAGTGTGATTCCTGTCCAAGTTGCATGCAGTTTTCCCCATCGCTCCTGTGTGATTCTAGTATAGAAAGATAGGGAAGCGCCATCTAAGAAGTGCCGCAATGGGACAACATACAGTTTTATCACAACTCACATGTTAACAGTACATAGTCTATCTTGCATGTCAAATCCAAACCACGGCCACTTGTGGTGCTCATACAGTTGGAGTGAGTAACTTGTATAGCGCAACAAATGCGAACTTAATCGCCTCAAGGCGCTTGGCATCCAGAGTCGTACAGGTCTTTCAGAAGAGGTGGGTCTTTAGTTTTTTTCCTAAAAGCCCGATGGTTTTCTTCCAAGCGGATGGTAGTGGGTAGAGCATTCCAGGGCCGTGGTCCTTGGACCGAAAATCTACGTTCTCCCTTAGATTTGTAGCGGGATTTGGAGAAGGTTTTGGTTGGTTTTGGAGAAGATGAATAGTCGGTCCGCCCCCAATGTGACACCACTTCTGTCCTATACCCACAAGGGTCCCGAGAACTTTCTACATCTCCTCCAGCCTTGTGAGCACCGCAAGCGCCCGTTGTTTTAGATTTGACATGCAAGGTATATTACTGTATGTACTTTTAACATGTGAGTTGTGATAACATAACGTTTTTTATTTTTTTTTAACAAACTGCTCATTACTGCACTTCTTAGATGAAGCTTTCCTGTCTTCCCATACTGGATTCACACAGGGGCGGTGGGGGAAACTGCAATCAATTTGAACCGGAATCTCACCACATTCCTGTTCAAAGCGCATTCTAATCTTTACACTGCGATTTGAGCCAATTTGTTTTGTATGGGCTCAAATAGCACCACAAAGGTATCCGTACTCTGTATCGGCGAGTACTTGACTGAAAGTATCGGTATTCGTACTCGCCAACAGACTGCATCGGTGCAACCCTAGTTCGGACCGCTTTCTAGTTTTTACTGGGGTATTTCCTTTTACTTTTGTAGGGATCATCAAAACAGAAATGATGGGACATCTCCCCAATAGAGACAGACGAGAATAAAAACCCAACAAAAGGATCTAAACTTTCTCCATTCCATAGGAAAGCAGTACTGTGTCCCCGTCTCACAATTTTTATCTCTCGTTGTCACACGAACTTGCAAAGCCGGCCACATGCCACAATGCTGATCCATATTGCACAGGCATGGTCCACTCTTGTTACTATCAAGAATACCACACTGATGCTCGAGTGCGTGCATGTAGGCAAGAAGTACCTGCAAAAAGGGTGTATGAAATCAGCAGCAATAGAATTTTGCAAATAATTAAAGAAAAGGAATCCTTTAGTATTTTACTAAAAGGGGGGAGGGTCATTGTTTGATACACAGCACTTTAGAGAACTATAAAGCATTTAGTTGGAGTTTACACCTACTTTAGTAAGGTACTAAACTCAAAAGAGATAATAACAGGGTGTGTGTAGATTATCTCACAAGATAGGCCCAAGGTTCAGAAAGATAACATCTAACAGATAAAAGTCCAATGTTTTGATACTTAAGGATGACATCTATTTGTACAGACCCGAAGGTAAAGATTAAAGGTAGTGTGTGTCCCCAAAGGATGTGGCCAGTTTTTTTTAGTCCTCAGGGTATGACAGTGTTGACACTCTAATAAGAACTTCCACAAGATGAGTGGCAGAGAAGATAAGCTAATGTGTCATTTCAAGGTGATCTAGTGACACATGCTTGAGTAATGTACAGATTTACACACACCAGAAGCACTGACATTGCTACCGGTTCTGGGGTTATAGATGGCGTGCTTTCTGTGTTTGCGTGCAATAGGTATTTCAATTTGCAGTTTTTATTTTCTTTGTTTATAAAAACTGATCTTTAGTTTATTTGGTCGTTTTATGCATTTGACATTATACGCATTGTGGTTACATTCTGAAAATGAGGATACCTATCTCTTTGATAAACAACACTTTGCAATTCCTTTATTCGACTGTATATAACTCTGTGTGTGTGTATATATGTGTGTATATATATATATATATATATATATATATATATATATATATATAAAAACCTATCTCTATTTCAGCATTGTAATGATCAGCCCAAGGAATGTGTTTGTGTTGTCCACAATAGGCAAGCAGATTTCCGATGCCATACTTCCAAAGCAATTTTGTAAATTTAAAGAAAATATCTGCAAATGACAAATTGTGTGAGGCTTCTTTGAGAAGGTTTATGAGACACGTAGGTAGATGCGCTTTATTTTATGCTACTCTGACTTAAATTGGGTCTAAAGGCAGAAGTTTTTTTTTTTTTTTACCTTAAAGTGTTACTAAACCCAGGACCCTGCAGTCACTATATCTGGTCCCAGAAATGCAATAGTTTTAGTAATTATAAAACTGCTAAATACCCTTTTCTCATCAGCAGTATATAGCAGTCTTGTGACTTCTATCATTGGTTAAAGCTTGCAGGAGAGGGTTTTCGTTCTGCTCTGACTGTCCTATCCGGCTGCAGGACGTCTGACCCTGACCCCTGATCAAATGCACTCCTCCCAAGAAAAAAAAAAACTCTTGCAATACACACCAAAACTGATCATGTGCAGCTTGTCCCCAAGGCTCTGTACCATCAGGAGATATTTTGGGGGCAGTGGAAAAAAGGGAAACAGAAGACAGGATCAAAAAGACTGATTTTACTGTTGTGGGCTTAGTAACACTTTAAAGGGTAAGTTCACCTTTACAAAAAAATCTGTAAGGTGAACTTACACAGGACCCCCTTCTCGCCCCCCCCCTCTGGTCCCGCTGACCGCGGCAATCTCTTGTTTTAAGCCCCAGTAAATATGCGCCAGGAGTCTGGGGCTTAGAAATCCCCTGAGCTGAATGTCCAAAACGTACCTCGTCAGGAGGAAAGTTTTGGAGCATTCTAATAGGTCAGCGCCGTCACATGGCCAACCAATGGCCAACCAATCGGCAGCCGCATAGCCCTGTCAACTATGGAGAAGATGCATGGATTCCAAGGGGTTTTCTAAGCCCTGGACTTCTGATGCCAGGGCTTGGAACGGGAGATTGCCGCCAGTCCAGGTCAGCGGGACCAGGGGGCGAGGAGAGGGTGTCCTGTGTAAGTTCACCTTACAGATTGAACTTACACTTTAATGTATCCTCTGCATTAAGGGTAAACTATCTGCAAGCAGCTCTCCCCTAAATACTTGCCAGAGCCCGATCTTGATCCAGTGCTGTGCCTGAGAGCAGAGGCTCTCTCTCTTCTCAATGGCTCAGACACAGCAGAAGGAGCCATTGGCTTCTGCCAATCACAACCAATGGGGAGGAAGCGAGGCCGAGCCGTACTGTGTGTGTTATGGACACACACAGCCAGCTCGTGAGTGAGCACACACACGAGGGTCCCCAAAGCTTGCTATGGGGGCACTCGGCAAGTGGGGGGGGAGCCAGGAGTGCCAGCGGGGAACCTGAGAAAAGGAGGCTCAAGGCTGCACAAAGCCGGTAAGTAAGACATGTTTGTTACTTAAAAAAAAAAAAAATTGTGCCTTTTACAATGACTTTAACTGAGTGCTTGTTTGTTTTAATTTACAGGTTGTGGTTAAAAAATGGTCAATTCCTTGCCCCCTTCCTCTGAACCAAACTATGATGTACATGGAGGTATTGGCATTATTGCAATCTATAATCTACAAATCTTGTTGAATGTTTAAAGGCAATTTCTGTTGGTCCCTTATGCAGATTATACAATGCATATTTTAGAATAAGTCCGAAAATTACAGCCCTGAGCTTGATATTGTTTTTTTTTTTGCAGTTGGGGAACAATGTTAAATTCAAAGATTATTCTTAGCTTATTTTGTTTGTGTCTCGGGGTGTATTCCTGCACCAAGTCAGGTACTCGTGGGGTATTCCACATGTTGATTGGATTTAAGCGAGTTTAAAATACTTTAAATTGGGTTGTGGGTGGGTAGCAGTAGACTTCTGCCAAGATACAGTTAGAATGGGGGTTACATGCAGACCCATGCAGGGTGGAATTTGTGTGCCAGATGCAGTATTGGATTACTCACATGTCATAGAAAGAGGTTAATGTACTGGGTGGACACCAGACGGAGTGAGATTCCTGCGTTCTGCCGTTTCGTTTTACATAAACTTGCACTTCAGCTTGTGTCGGGGGTCAGAGTTCACCTGATACCTGGCAGTTGCTTCACTGTCAACCTTGGATACAGAGGAATGGTATATAGGATGCAGTGGTAGGCAAGCTGCAGCTGTCGTACTTCTGGTGCTCTCTGACCCCAGTCAATTTGTGTTTAAATTTTTGCCATTTTTTTTTAAAACATTTTTGTTATGTATATAGTCTAAAATGCAATACATTTTGTTTTATCAGGTATCAAACAGTTCGGAATGCAAAGCTAAACTTTTTGAATTTTCAAAAGAGGTGGGTTTGTAAAAAGAAATAAGACCTATTCCTATGATGAGACCTTTTATTTATTTTTTTTATTATGTTTTTATTTATTTTTTATATATAGGTTTAATTTATGCCTTTTTTTTCTGCTGTTCCTGATTAGTTGTTTCATTTATATTGTAATCCTATAAATAACCTACTGGTGCATGAGTAGTAACAAAATATTCTCAGACAATATCCTAAAAGGCAAACAACGGCCTTGTGAGCAACCAAATTTCCCTTTCCCCTTACTAATAGTAGCTGCTGACACTTGTCACATTTCCATATTGCTGTGCTATTACTCAAATACAAAATGCATGTAAATGTGCCACACTTACAATATAAAAAGTACAATACATTATGTGAAGAACCATAAAACATATAATCAAGTGCTAAAATAACATAATCGCCAAGTGCAATGATAATAAAGTGAATATCTGATTAGATAATCCTTATGCTCCCGTCCTTCCTCCTTAGTACAAGCTCTTAGGCCCCGTACACACGACCAGATCTATCCGCTGGGATTGATCCGCGGATCAGTTCCAGCAGATAGATCCGGTCGTGTGTACGTCCGAGCGGACATTTCCCAGCGGATAAAAATCCAGTTGACGGATTCCCAGTGGATAAAAATTTCTTAGCATGCTAAGAAATCTATCCGCTGGAATCCAGTCCAGCGGACTTATCCGGTCGTCTGTACAGACTCACCGGATAAGTCCGTCCGATCCCATCCCTCGCATGCGTCGTAATGATTCGACGCATGCGAGGAAGTATTTACCTTCCAGGGTCGCGCACGTCGCCGCGTCATCGTTGCGGTGACGGCGTGGCCACGTCACCGCGGATGTATTCCGCAGGGATTTTGATCTGATGGTGTGTACAGCCATCAGATCAAAATCCGCCAGAGGATTTATCCGCTGGAAACAGTCCGGCGGACCGTTTTCAGCGGATATCCTCTCGTCTGTACGAGGCCTTACATTTCCTCATTATATGATAGTCACACCGAAGCCACATGTAGGGGGGAATAAAGCCGCTAATAGTGCTTATATCTAAAATCACATAACCTTATTCACACTACATGTGATATGTTAACTCACATTTCCAAGGTGCTTATAGCGCACCACACTCTTGTCCCATTTGTGTGTAAGGAGGAAGAACGAGAGAATAAGGATATATTTGAGTCCTGGAAGGACTAAAATTGCTGTTTGACCTTTACTTGAGTGTGGAGTCGCATATTAGCAGGTGAGGGCACACCTGATGGGGGAGCACGAGTGATGAGGAATAACGGCACAATAAGGGGATACACAGTTGGACGTATCCACGAAGAGTGTGTTGCGTGAAGACACTACACTTTTGTATAGACTTTTCACTTGGAGTGGAGAGAACCCTATTCATTCCCAAAGGGATTGCATTTTTATCATTTTTGTTTCTTATGCATTAATCTAATCGGATACTCACTTTTTATTATCATTGCACTTGGTGATTATGTTATTTTGGCACTTGATTATATGTTTTATGGTTCTTATTGTAAGCGCAGCACATTTATTTTGTATTTAAAAAATTCTGAGACACTCTTCTCTTTCTGCTTTTGCTTGGCATGATGTAGAGCAGTGTTTCTCAACTCCAGTCCTCAAGGCGCCCCAACAGGTCATGTTTTCAGGATTTCGCTCAGATCAAATGGCTGTGGTAATGATTTAATCACCTGTGCAAAATAATGGAAAGCCTCAAAACATGACCTGTTGGGGCGCCTTGAGGACTGGAGTTGAGAAACACTGATGTAGAGGCAGAGGAGCTAAGATGTCAATCACATTTTTTCCAGTGAAAGCCACACAGTAACTTTAAAAAAGATATTGTATAAATACAGTGGGGCGCAGAGTGCAGCAATCAAGTAGTTACCAGCATATAAAAGTGATGACAATAGTGGCAAAACGTCCTCTGCCATGACACACATGCTTAGCAGTCCTTTCCTTATCATGCTTGCTGCTATTCTTTGTTCCTACACTGCATTTCGGTGGGTGGCACTTCTAAGGGCAGATGTTAACTTGCATACAAGAACAATAAAAGCTGTCATTACAATATAAGCTCCAATAGGAAATGCCCTAGGAAGTGCAGGGGGCATATGTCAACCCCCCAGGGGTAGTGGCCAAAGGTACAGTGGAGGACTTTGTTGTTCCTCTTTGCCCAAAAGTCTAAATCGGAGGTCTATTAGAAACAGCTGGTAGAGACGATTTGGACTAGAGCTCCATGGGCAATTTTAATTGCTTACTGTTGAGAGAATAGACTACTTGTGGTAAGTCATCTCCTTAAGCCTCGTACACACAATGGGGATATCGGACCAATGACCGTCTGTTTTTTTTTTTTTTTTGCATGCTAGTCTCCTATCGAAAATAAAGTTACAAAAATTCTTGTACGACAGAATAAACTTCGGAAGTGATGTATTGTAATGTATTCTTTCGTTTTCAAGAATGCGTAGTCTTGGTCACTCGTTTCAGTCTCCAACTTCCAGCTGACCGAGGTGGGCATTTGGACAGTCCTTCCCCTTTTTTTCTCTTCTTTTGTTCCTTTCCTTTCTGTTTTTTTTTTATTCCCCCTTCTGCCCCCTCTTTTCTTTCTTGGTTTCGCACTTCCCTTTTCATTACTCCTGTCCCTTCTGTATTGAACTGTACTGTAATTGTGCTGTCCCCCCTCTACATTGTAAAGCGCTGTGTAAACTTTTGGCGCTATATTAATCGTGTATAATAATAGTTTAGTTGTGTTGCTTCCACTTGTGGTTGCACATTATGTATACTCCCGGACCATGCTGGTGGTGAAGTATGGGTTCTAATGTTTCCCCTAGTGGGGGGTTTTCTGAGTGGGATTGCTGTTTGCTCTATGAGAACCTTTTTTCTCTATGTTGAATTTCTAATTTATATGGCATCCCTTTGTGTCGGAAATAACTGGTGGTATAATATTTGATTCCTCTTTTAGCCCAGGTTCACACTGGGTACGATTTGAGATGCGATTTCACATGTCAAATCGCATCTCAAATCGGCGGCAATTGTCGGCAATGGCACCGTCCTAATCGGTGCGACGCAGCATCTGCGGCGCTGCACCGATTTCAAAAAGTAGTTCCTGTACTACTTTTTGCGATTTCGGGCCGTGATTTACATTGAACCCTGCACAAATGTCTTTTAAATCGCGGCAAAATCGCAGCAAATCCGCAGCCGCGAAATTGCGGTAAAATCACGATTTTACCGCGATTTTGAATTCGCAGCAGTGTGAACCTAGCCTTATACCTGTTCTTAATGTTTTAATATGCTTCACCTGCGTTCTGAACCCTATTCTTGAAAAATTTGCAATACAAATATTGAAACAGAAATTGAGAGGTTCACAAAAAAAATTGTGGTGTATTGCCATCACAACAGACATATGTAGTGTAGTGGTTAGCACTATCGCCTAGCAGCATATGGGTCGCTGGTTCGAATCCCGACCACGACACCATCTGCCTGGAGTTTGCATGTTCTCCCTGTGCCTGCATGGGTTTCCTCTGGGTACTCCGGTTTCCTCCCAAAGACATGCTGGGAAGTTAATTGGAGTGTATTGCCGTTGGCTCCCATCTAAATTGGCCCTAGTCAAGCGCGTCGGGATCCTTCGGGGTAAGACCACGCTATATCAAGATAACTCTCATGTGATAAAAGCTTTGGTGTCTGTTTATGTGCCACGTTATTGGTGCCGACAAACCTGTACGCCAAAATGAAACCATCCACCTCGTGTATAACAAGGATATAGTAGTGGAGTATCGGCAAGGCACACAGAAACGTGATCAGTGCCTCTCTCTCATAGATCATCTTAAGTGGCCCTTGGCATAACAATGATGATGTACTGATATGAAGGCTGAGATCTTCTGAACTTCAAAAGCTGGCACCATCCAAGGGGATAATAGGCCCCCAGGGGGAATTGGGTTTCACTGAGCTTGACCGATGGTGGGATTTAAAATGTTGGGGACATTTAAAAATGTAATCCAAGAATGCTTGTTCTTGTCAAGCCTGATTTAACCACGTCCTTTTATAGCAGTGCTGGGTTACAAACACAACACTATGAAGTGGCTCTTAAGTTATGATCTAGGATAGAGCTACCTGTGCATAGTATCTGCAGAGATTGTCACACAGCTGGATGAGAGGAGTGTGAAATTGGTTGTTTGCCATTTTCTCCTTGTTTGTCTTGTTTGTCTTATTTGCTGAACAGTATCATATCACTGTGTATGTTTTTAAAGGGAGTTTTCTTGGTTAAAGTGACCCTGTCACCAGATACATATACTGTATATACAGTATTAATACAACCAGAGGCACCCTAAAAAAAAATGGAATTTGAATCTTTACATTGTCTGGCAGGCAGCAAGGTAAATCTGTGTGTGTCCGATAGCATGTGCCTCTCTGTGCACTGTGGTTCCTACAACCAGTCAATTAAAAAAATGCATTAGTGATGTAGCGGCCATTGGGAGGAACAGCAGAGCAGGGGGTGTCAGATAATAGTAATGCTCGCAGCTCTTCCAGAAAGTGAAGATTAACCTTTTTACATTTTTTTTTTTGTTTGGTGACAGGGCCACTTTAAGGGCCATACATTAGAGCCGGGGTCTCCAAACTATGGCCCTTCAGTTGTTTAGGAACTGCAATTCCCATTATGCCTAGTCATGTCTCTGAATGTCAGAGTTTTACAATGCCTCATGGGATGTGTAGTTCCGCAACAGCTGGAGAGCCGTCGTTTGGAGATTCATGCTTTAAAGAATCCCCCAAAAAAGTGAGGTTCTTTAATCCTGCCTTTATCTTCACTAGGGAGATCCATTCTTCTTTGGTATCCTTTGTTTCACAGAGACAGAAAGTGAAATCTAAACTTTTTATAGTTGTCACTGGAACAAGATTTGATAGGAAGGCTTCCAATGGGGGGCTTTGTTTTTGATTCAACATCTCATAATGGAACTTTAAAATGGCCAACAGATTTCAAGTATTTAAACATAAAGGGCCAGATTCAGGTAGAAGTGCAGCGGCGTAATGTATCGTAGATACGTTACACCGCCGCAAGTTTTCATCGCAAGTGCCTGATTCACAAAGCACTTGCGATGAAAACTACGCCGGCAGCCTCCGGCGTAAGCACGCGTAATTCAAAGGGGCGTGTGCCATTTAAATTAGGCGCGCTCCCGCACCGGACCTACTGTGCATGCTCCCTTTTGAATTACCCGCCGTGCTTTGCGCGACGTCATTTTTTTCGAACGGCGACGCGCGTATCGTAATTCCGTATTCCCGGACGGCTTGCGTAAACGACGTTAATTTTTACATTTCGACGCGGGAACGACGGCCATACTTTAACATGGGCTGTGTAAAGTTAAGGCACCCAAACGACGACTAACTTTGCGACGGGAAACTAGACTAGCGGCGACGTAGCGAACGCGAAAATCTGTCGTGGATCGCCGTAACTCCTAATTTGCATACCCGACGCTGGTTTACGACGCAAACTCCCCCCAGCGGCGGCCGCGGTACTGCATCCTAAGATCCGACAGTGTAAAACAATTACACCTGTCGGATCTTAGGGATATCTATGCGTAACTGATTCTATGAATCAGTCGCATAGATACTCTGAGAGATACGACGGAGTATCTGAATGAATGAATGAAAACTTATATAGCGCAGCACATGCGAACTTAATCGCCTCTGGGCGTATCTCCTTTGTGAATCTGGGCCAAAATGCCTAAAAGAATAAAGTTGTGCCTTAGAGCTGGTAGCACAAGATAATACTATTATGCATGTCAGAAAGCACGCTTTCGTGTGCTCCTCAAATCTTGTTTTCACATATCCATTCAAGTCAGAACTATTGTTTTTAAAATATTTAGGTCAGCAGCATACAAATATTACAGGCACTCGCCCTTCTGGGAGTCAGCGCTGTCTTCACCCAGGCCAGGGATATGTATACTGACATGCAAACACATAGGTTGGACCCAGAGGCGTTGCTAGGGGGTGCGTTTTTTTTTTTTTTAGCTGACATGCCCAGCAGGTGACACCCGCCAGAGGGGTGACACCGGGGCCGCCGTGCCGCTAAACACCGTACTGTATTGATTGGAGCGGTGCGAGCAGGGCATCTAGCCGTGCGGGGAGGCTGCCTGTAAGATTCCTCAGTCAGGCTATCCCCGTGTGAGCCGAAGTTGGTGGGCGGAGCTGTGGGTGTGGCTTCCTCCTCTTCTCCTCCCACAGACTCCTTCACCATCGATGATGCTGCAGCTCAAGCAGCTAGAGGTGAGGACACCGCAGCCCCGCCCACAAGCCCGGGTCTTCATCTGCATTCATGCTATGTAAATAAGTTACTCTGCAGTGTCACTACATAGAGTTCCAAGATGCACTGTGCCACCACAGCCTACCCTGTACCACCCAGCCTGCCCTATGCAATCCCAGCCTGCCCTGTGCCACCCAGCCTGCCCTGTACCACCCCAGCCTACCCTGTACCACCCCAGTCTGCCTTGTGCAATGCTTCAATTTTTGTTGTTTTTTGTTTCACACAAATTGACCGTTTGTAGCAAAAAACTAAGTTTAAAACAACGTTTTTAAACCCGCGCATGCCCAGAAGCTAGTTATGAAGCAAGCTTCAATGGAAAAAAGTGGTGAACGTAACCTCGCTTTGCTAGAACATTGTAAAAAAACGATGGTGTGTAGGCAACGTCGTTTTTGAAAATTGAAGTTTCAAAAACGTCGTTTTTTACTTCACAGAAAATGTCGTTTTTTTCCATCACATAAAGTGATGGTGTGTACGCGGCATCAGGCATCTTGTTGGGCCTGATCTTGGGCAATGTAAAGGTAAGTGTCTTGTTTCTTAGGCAAAGTAAAATTGAGTACTGGTTGAATTTAGGATCATTATAACCATTTCAAATTGCATAAACATTCATTTATTGTGTTGTGTTTCAGGCTATGTAGGTTCCTTATTCCAACCTCTTGCATCAATGTGTCACAAACCATTTTCACCCAAAACATTTCCATGTGTCTCCTATTTTAGAGTGCATTTGCATTGCCCACCATGGCCTTCTCATTTTTGTGTCATACATCTGTCCTGCCCATTTACTGTGAACTGAGAAGGTAGGTTGTATTCATGCTCCGAAAAGCTGTTTTCATGTCTTTCATGTCATGATGTTTGTTTTTATGTTTCTAATAGTATTATTTTCTGCATAGGGCTATTTTTGCCACAATTTAGTTTTTCAAAGCCTATATATGGGTGACTTGAGTTTTAACCACTTCCATACAGGGCTTTTATACACACCTCCATACCAGGCCTATTCTGGCACTTCTCTCCTACATGTACAAATCATAATTTTTTTGCTCGAAAATTACGCAGAACCCCCAAACATTATATATATTTTTTTAGCAGACACCCTAGGGAATAAAACGACGGTCATTGAAACCTTTCATCTTGCACGGTATTTGCGCAATCATTTTTCAAAAGCCTTTTTTTTGGAAAAAAATTGTTTCATGAATTAAAAAAATAACAAAACAGTAAAGTTAGCCCAATTTTTTTGTAAAATATGAAAGATGATGTTACACCGAGTAAATAGATACCTAACATGTCACGCTTTAAAATTGCGCACACTCATGGAATGGCGCCAAACCTCGGTACTTAAAAATCTCCATAGGCAAGGCTTTGAAATTTTTTACAGGTTACCAGTTTAGATTTACAGAGGAGATCTAGTACTAGAATTGTTGCTGGCACTCTGGCACTCTAGCGCACGCGGCGATACCTCACATATGTGGTTTAAACGGTGTTTACATATGTCGGCGGGACTTGCGTGTGCGTTCGCTTCTGCGCGCAAGCTACTGGGGACAGGGGCGTTAAAAAAAAAAAAAATTGTATTTCTTCTTTTTTTTTTTTTTTTTTTTACATATTTATTTCTTTTTTTACACTTTTTACCAGTCATCTCTATGCTTCCTGCGAGCGCCGGACGATTCGTTCTCCGGGCCCCCGATGGCATCGGAGAGCCCGCAGAAGCACCGGATGGCGGTGGGAGGGGGGGGTGTCCCCTCCCGCCGCCTGTAAGAACGATCTAGCGGCGGAACCGCCGCTATGATTGTTCTTACGTTGTGCAGAATCGCCGGCACAAGAGAAGGATATCTGAATGATGCCTCTAGCTGCAGGCATCATTCAGATATCCCCCCCACAAAGCCCAGGACGTCATATGACGTCCACTCTGAACGGCAGAGGTTCTTTGTGGACGTCATTTTACTATGGGCCGGTAGGGAAGTGGTTAAATACTGGGATATCGATCCTGTTGGTCATCTGTTGCTGGACTGTTCTTTTTCACACTATTGCGCCTGATCAGGAAAAGGTATAGATATTGATGCAGGAGTGCAAACTATGGCCCTCCAGTTGTTAAGGAACTACAATTCCCATCATGCCTCATCATGTCTGTGAATGTCAGACTTTTACAATGCTTCCTGGGACGTGTAGTTCCGCAACAGCTGGAGGGCCATAGTTTGGAGATCCCTGGTTTAGGGGTTAGAGCAGGGGTCTCAAACTGGTGGCCCTCTAGCTGTTGCGGTTTAAGACCCCTGGGTTAGAGGATTAGAAAAGAAGAGCAGCCCAGTAGTGGTTTTTGCCACCACTGATAAGGCAACTGCCCTGCAGCCAAACGGCAATGTGGAACCAATGACAAAATGGGTCTGGGCAAAAGAGCAGCTACAGAATGCCAATCGCTATATCATTCACAATGGACCAATTTCACAGATTGAATGGTACAGTTGCCTCAGTCTAGTTCTGATTTAAAGGGGATCAGTCGTGGGAGAATATTGGGAGCTGCCACTGGCAATCTCCTCTTTTTGACCGTGTAATTCTCTGGCTCTTATACAGATACTTTGGGTTCAGTTATGTCTGAATCACGGACCTGGAAGAGGTATAGAATTTTGACACATTTTGTACTCTTATTAACAACATCCTTGACTCCAAGTCAAACAGACAGGCAATTGGGATTTTCAAAAAGTGTCCAGCAATGGTAGCCCCATACTTCTCCCATGACAGGGTCACTTTAAGTGTTAGGGGATATGTAAAAGGTTATACAATAATAATCTTACTACTAAAAGGATTTAAAGTGGCCCTGTAACTCAAATAAAAAATCCGCTCCCTGAAAATGAATACTCACTTTTCCACCACCTGCACCACTGGTTTTCACTGTATTGAAGAGAAACCACCACCTGGATAGTCTTCAGGATGCAAGCATTCTGGATGGGAGCAGCTTCTTTATTTTTCAGCTGTGTTCAATGGTTGGATTTGCTAGTTCCCCAAGACAATACTGTGTCCTGTAGGGTTGTAGGGGCTGGTGAACCATGCAGGAGGGTGAAGTGAGCGTCTTGTTAGCGGGGCCCTTTTTTTTTATATTCATGACAGAGGAGCTTAAAACACAAGAAAACTCTGGGCTAGATTCACGTAGGGGGACACAAGTTTGTGCGGGCGTACGTCTTGTTAGCGGGGCCCTTTTTTTTTATATTCATGACAGAGGAGCTTAAAACACAAGAAAACTCTGGGCTAGATTCACGTAGGGGGACACAAGTTTGTGCGGGCGTACGTCTTGTTAGCGGGGCCCTTTTTTTTTATATTCATGACAGAGGAGCTTAAAACACAAGAAAACTCTGGGCTAGATTCACGTAGGGGGACGCAAGTTTGTGCGGGTGTAGCGTATCCTATTTACGCTACGCCTCCGCAACTTAGACAGGCAAGTGCAGTATTCACAAAGCACTTGCTCCGTAAGTTGCGGCATAGCGTAAATCTGCCAGCGTAAGCGCGCCGAATTCAAATTGTCAAGAGGTGGGCGTGTTTTATGCAAATAAAACATGACCCCACGTAAATGACGTTTCTCAGGAACGGCGCATGCGCCGGCCGTGAACGTATCCCAGTGCGCATGCTCCTAATCACGTCGCAAATGGTCAATGCTTTCGACGTGAACGTAATTTACGCAAAGCCCTATTCTCGAACGACTTACGCAAACAACGTAAAATTGTCTAAATTCGACGCGGGAACGACGTCCATACTTAACATTGGCTATGCCTCATATAGCAGGAGTAACGTTACGCCGGAAACGGCGTAAAAAAATCCGCCGGGCGCACGTACGTTTCTGAATCGGCGTATCCAGGTCATTTGCATATTCTACGCTGAAATCGACGTCAGCGCCACCTAGCAGCCAGCGTAAATATGCACCCTAAGATACGACGGCGTAAGAGACTTACGCCAGTCGGATCTTAGCCTAATTTTGGCGTATTTTACTTTCTGAATACAGAAAGAAAATACGCCGGCGCAGCTTTGAATTTTACGCGGCGTATCTATAGATACACCAGCGTAAATTCTTGCTGAATCTAGCCCTCTGTGTTTAGCCTCATTGGCCACTATATAACCTCAATAATGTGCAAGGGAGCCCAGAATTTACAGGTGTAAAGAGGACATCTTCTGATCAGGACTGTCAAAGTTTGGATTTCCTCCTATTTTGTAAAGCTATACCTAGATTTTTCATTTTCAGAGACATTTGCAGGAATTTTTGTGGATATCTTACTGATGGGGGCAGAAACAACAAATCTAAATGTTATATTTTGTGTACATTTCTAGCACAGTTTTCTAATTTCACTTTGTTTTTCTTTTAACAGTCCATCCAAGAGTCGGATGCAGAATGTGGCAAATCTTGGAATATTCCTGAGCTTTGTGGTCTACTTCATGTCTGCACTTTTTGGCTACCTCACTTTTTATGGTATGCACTCAGGAAAAGAAGGCGTTGTGGTGCCACTCATTTTGAATGGTACCCTAGTACTTTAAGGCAGTACACATGTGCATTGTAGTAGTATGTGGGATCTTTAAGGGGCCATTTACACTTCCGCCATAATACATGTATTATGCATTGCAGTGCTATTCATTGTGAAAGGCATCCTAACACACTAAAGTAATGCATCCACATTGTAGCGCACTGCAGTGCATTTTGAAGAGTTGCTCATTAGAAAAGATGGATTGTGCTTTTATAAGCACATTACGATGTCTTGGAAGCCCATGGATTTTTAATCTTCTGCTTTAAAGTGGATGTAAACCTGATTTGTGAAATCTGAGCTGGGCACATATCTGCAGTGTTTTCTTATCTCTCTTTAAAGCACTATGTCCCGTAGCTTTCTCTTGCTTGGTTCTTCTGTTATCAACATGATAACTTCTGACAAGTTCTTGCGACATGTGATAAAACCAGCCTGAATTTTGTATCAGGGAAGAGTGCTATAAATCGAAAGCTGCTCTACTCACAGAACAGCTGTGAAAGTCTCTACCTATCTGGAGGGGGACCTTTCCTCCAATCATCTGCCAGTGTAATCCAACACTACACTGCTCAACAAGGAAGTGAAAATTCTAACACGATGTGCACTTTCTAAACAGTACAAAGTATAAAGCTGAAGACAGCAGCTATACATGTAAAACTTATGTAGGGAGATTTGTTTAATCTCTGTATATCATCTGAGGCTGTTCACTGGGTATATGTGAGGGTTTACATCCACTTTAACATAAACCATGTTACAAAATTGTGTGGCATCCTTGCTCCATCTGGCCAGCTCTCAATGGAGCCGGTTAATACATCTTCGGGGTGGCCGTGGTTCGCATTGGAAAAGGGTCCTATGCATCTTTGGCTCAGTTTCAGGTGCAAAAATTTGGACCTGATTCATGCCTGAATCAGTGTACAGGGACGCACTGGAACCCGCGGCCGCATCAGTGTGAACCCAGCCCTAGCCTAGTACACACTTGCTGAATATCGGGCGGCATCAGCCGGTTCAATGAAAATCGGCTGACATTTGGCTTGTGCATACGGCAGCTGGTCCGACAGAAGCCAGCCTTTCACCCTGCTTCTGTCAAAGGGGCATGATCAACAAAGGTCTGCTGACCGGACTGCTCTGGCAGGAGGGCCATCTTTTGAGCCCAGGGTTTCAAAGACCCACCCTGAGGGGTGTGTGATGAAGCTACCTGGGCCATACAGTATAATTCCGCAGCATTCACTCACAGCCAAGGCAAAGGGGACCCTGCATATCACAAGATCGACTGAGGAGCCCTAAGAAAAAAAATATAAAAGCGATTAATTTTTTTTATTTTTTATGTTGGGTGGATCCAGGTGGGATAGGAATAAAACCCAGGATATGAAAGTGGAATTGGGCTTTGTTTTGTTGTGTAAATTTGGGTTTGTCTTTGTTTTCTTTTTTTAAAATACCCAATTGTTTCTGTGGTATATTTACTCTGTTTATCCCCATTGTCTTGTCTTTGTCATAGATCAAGTGGAGTCTGAATTGCTGCAAAGTTATAGCAAATTCCTCCCTAATGATGTTTTGATAATGACAGTCAGGCTGTCCATTCTACTTGCTGTCCTGCTGACTGTTCCACTTATACATTTTCCTGTAAGTAGATGAATAAAAATGGCTATAGATGAGATTGGTGTACTGTATATGAAGATGGTCTTGTATTTACTTTGTTGTTGCTGTGACTTGGCTGGTAATAATTCACCACTGTGAGTTGTACTTATAGCAGGCTTGTTTAGGAGTTGGTTTGTGTAGCTTTAAGGTACAACTGTGGGCAGGTAATGGTTTGAAACAAACCCTTGAAGTTACAGCCACTGCAGATTAGTTTATTCCTAGAATTTACAAAATAAGCTGTTAAAGTCTGCTCTTGGTGGTCTGTCCCTCCCTACCTGTTCTGTTTATTGTAGTTTCTGCTGTAAAATTTGAGAATGAATTGCTCCACGGTGCATGCAGCTACAGAGGTCAATGAGGGCTTTTTTTAAAGCTTGTTTACAGCTTGAAAATATGTGGGTGTCTGTTGCCTGACCACAGTTCTTCTTTAAACAACTAATGCATCCTCCACACTGGCACTCATTTTGTTTAACTTTTCCAAACACAGGAGTAATCTGGGATGTACTGCCTGCTTTTCTGCTTCCTGTACGTTCTCCTGCATTTAGATATTCCTGCTTTAAAGCAGGTTTAGCTTCTCATTTAAATGCATTAGGCGCATTAATCGGTGTTTTAAAGTTTGTATTAGAATTCTTTGTGTCCACGATCCAATTTTCTCTGAATACAGCTAAACTGACTGCACCAAAAGGCTGGTAATTGGCATAAATGACACTATTGCAAAATCATTACATGCATTTATGTGCATTTAGAAATGACCCCTAGAGGAATATATAGTGCCTTAAAGTATTCTTACCCCTTGACATTTTCCAAGTTTTTTTCATGTTACAACTAAAAATGTAGATGTACTTTATTGGGATTTTATGTGATCGACCAATACAAAGTGGCACATAATTGTGAAGTGGAAGGAAAATGATAAATGTTTTTCCATTTTTTTTTTTTTTTTTTTTTTTTTACAAATATATGTGTGGCGTGCATTTGTATTCAGTTAAGGTGGATGGCCATGTCTTGGTAGGTTTGCAGTTGCGCCATACTTTTTTTTTTCCCCCCATTTTCAGATGATGGATTGAGCAGTGCGCCATGTTTTTTTCAAAGCTTGGGATATTTTTTTATAACCTAATCCTACTTGAAACTTCCTTGGCCTTCATGATGCTGTTTGTTCACTAAGGTTCTCTAATAAACCTCTGAGGGCTTCACAGAACAGCTGCATTTGTACTGAGATTAAACTACACACAGGTGACTTCTAAAGGCAATCGGTTACACTAGATTTTAGTTAGGGGTGTCGGAGAAAAGGAGGCTGAATACAAATGCACGTTACACTTTTCAGATATTTGTTTGTAAAAAAATAAATTGAAAACCATTCATCTTTTTCCTTCCACAATTATGTGCCGCTTTGTGTTGGTCTATCATATAAAATCTCAATAAAATACATTTGGGTTTTTGGTTGCCAACATGACAAAATGTGGAAAATGTCAAGGGGTAGGAATTCAAGGCACTGTAAATGCAGGTTTGACAGTGCCAGTGTGAATGAGGCCTAAGATGCTGCCAACTCTTTATGCTGAGTTTGAATGTGCCTCCTGATCCCAGACCCAAAACCTGTCACCTGAACTGTGGAATTGACTTATGCTGGATACACACTATACAATTTTTTTTTAGATTTTTTTCCTTTACATTTACCAACACAACATAATATTGGGTCAAACCTTAGGGGTTTCAATTTGTATGCAATCAGGCAGGCCCCTGCACTACATGGTTTTGGTAAATCTAAAGGAAATGGGACAGAGAGATAGTCGGATGTATGTGTATGCCATGTATCAGAGGATGTCTACTTTTTTCTTTTGTTTTAGGCCAGAAAAGCTGTTATGATGATGATCTTCTCCAATTATCCCTTCTCCTACATCCGTCATATATTGGTGACACTGTTACTAAATATAATCATTGTGCTGCTTGCCATATATGTGCCAGATATACGAAACGTGTTTGGAGTAGTCGGTGAGTACTCGCTTTAAACTTCATTACAAAGTTACCTTTTGACTTATTCGCTTAAAATGAAAATATATAAACTGTAATATATATAACAGAGATCACTTTAATATAAATATTTTACTTTACATGGGTGATAGCCCACTGTGCCGGTTTAGCTTTCATAAAATTTTTATCGACCACCCGAGCAAGGACAAAAAAAAATGAAAGTGGTTGTAAACCCAACCGCACAACTTGCACCTACAGGTAAGCCTAGATTAAGGCTTACCTGTAGATGCAAGAAATATCTCCTAAACCTGCACGGTTTAGGAGATATTTACACTAATGACAGGCGCCGATGTCTGCGGGTCAGGCACACTGACCGCGCCCTTTTTTAGTCAATGGCATTTCTGTAGATAATGCCGTATTTTGGCACATGCGCGGGAGTGACGTCATCGGCGCTCCGGCCAATCACAGTGCCGCAGTGACGATAACAGGAGGAAGCAACGAGGGGGACATGGCGGCAGTGGACGGGACGGAGGAGGACTTTGATCGCAGGTAAGTGACACATAATGAGCTAGTGCATACTAGCTCATTATGCCTTTCTCTTGCAGTTTTTTTTTTGTTTTTTTAAATTAAGGGTTTACTTCCTCTTTAAACAGCATGTTATGCCAACTATGCAAGTCTATAAGGCTGACCTGCAACCCCAATGCGATTGCAGTGCAGTGTGCCATTTACAGGGTTAAATCAGGCAGTGAGGAGGTGACTTATTGCCTCCTCACTTACTATTTAACACTTTTCAGTGTGGATCACTTTTTATGAGGGGCAGCATTGGCTGCCATTCATATGAACGAGCCCTGTGCAACATCAAGCTAGAATTAACTTGGCACTAATACACCAGCTTCATCATGTTCCCAGCAGTATAACACTTGTAAGTATAAACTAGCATCCTTTTACTCCTAAGCCGAGCTAAATACTTTTACTGAATCCTTACACTTAGGTAGGCCACACACAGTTTGATTCGAACCGTGTATGGGGCATGTTTAAAGGGGTTGTAAAGGTTAGTATTTTATTTTCTAAATTGGTTCCTTTAAGCTAGTGCATTGTTGGTTCACTTACCTTTTCCTTCGATTTCCCTTCTAAATGTTTTTTTCTTTGTTTTCTTTGTCTGAATTTCCCACTTCCTGTTCCTCCTCAGTAAGCTGTTCTGGCTGACTAACCCCCATTGACAATTGGGGTAAGCTTACTGAGGAGAAACAGGAAGTGAGAAATTCAGACAAAGAAAAAAAACATTTAGAAGGGAAATCGAAGGAAAAGGTAAGTGAACCAACAATGCACTAACTTAAAGGAACCTATTTAGAAAATAAAAAACAAACCTTTACAACCCCTTTAACCACTTAAACCACTTAACGACTGCCGCATGTACGTCCCTGCCTTTCCGCGGGTCGGTGGTACATGCGGCGGTCGGAAATCGTCTGGGAGCGATCCGGGACGACGGCGCGGCTAGCCGCCCCTTCGCGATCGGTCCCCGGAGCTGAAGAACGGGGAGAGCTGTATGTAAACACGGCTTCCCCGTGCTTCACTGTGGCGGCGCATCGATCGTGTGATCCCTTTTATAGGGAGACACAATCGATGACGTCAGTTTTACAGCCACACCCCCCTACAGTTGTAAACACACACTAGGTGAAACATAACTCCTTCAGCGCCCCCTGTGGTTAACTCCCAAACTGCAACTGTCATTTTCACAATAAGCAGTGCAATTTAAATGCATTTTTTGCTGTGAAAATGACAATGGTCCCAAAAATGTGTCAAAATTGTCCGAAGTGTCCGCCATTATGTCGCAGTCACGAAAAAAAAAATCGCTGATCGCCGCCATTAGTAGTAAAAAAATTTTTTTAAAATGCAATAAAACTATCCCCTATTTTGTAAACACTATAAATTTTGCTCAAACCAATCGATAAACTCTTATTGCGATTTTTTTGGTTTTTACCAAAAATAGGTAGAAGAATACGTATCGGCCTAAACTAAGGGAAAAAAAATGTTACATATGTTTTTGGGGGATATTTATTATAGCAAAAAGTAAACAATATTGAATTTTTTTCAAAATTGTCGCTCTATTTTTGTTTATAGCGCAAAAAAATAAAAACCACAGAGGTGATCAAATACCACCAAAAGAAAGCTGTATTTGTGGGAAAAAAAGGACGTCAATTTTGTTTGGGAGCCATGTCGCACGACCGCGCAAATGTCTGTTAAAACGATGCAGGGCCGAATCGCAAAACCTGGCCTGGGCCTTTAGCTGCATTCTGGTCCGGGGCTTAAGGCTGCATTCACACTATAACGCGGCGTATTTTGCCGCGACAAATTGCGGCGTATTGTACCGCGATTTGCCGCGACAAAACGGGGGTCTTTTTTTTTTTTTTTACAACACATTGTTGTCTATGCCGAACGCCGAAAGCCGCCTGAAAAAAAGGGTCCGGGACTTGTTTTCAGGCGTACGGCGTTTCGGCGTTCGGCGTGAGATGTGAACCATCTCATAGACAACAATGTAAAATCGCCCCTCCAGCGGCACGAGCGTTGGGCGTAAATACGCCAAGGTGTGAATGCAGCCTAAGTGGTTAATGTACCAAGTTGACTGATCCATAAACTTGGGTACAACCAACATGCCAAGTCTCACCTGCAATTAATCAATAGCAGCTGCTTCCCCCCGACAGAAGAAGACAATGGCCTGGCAGGAGGGATTCCTATATCAATACTGTCTGCATTGATGTAGGAATCAAGCTAATATTTTTCCTGCAACCCACGGTTGCAGGAAAGAAATTCGCTCCGTTTAAAGCCTGCCTTACCGTCACCACTGTGCTCAAAGATGTCAAACTGACAGCGGATAAAACTAGTGATCCACAATTTTGCTTGTTTGACAATTTCTGTGCAAGTCCAGTAACACATGGCATTCACATTTCTATTTACTGTAGAATTTCTGTTTGGTTGCTATGGACTGTTCCCCTTTGCCACATTATAGAAGCCAAATTGTGCTTTATTAGAAGGTTTCAGAATATATTTTCATTGTCTGTTTAGGATCTACAACTTCAACATGTTTGCTGTTTGTGTTCCCTGGATTGTTTTACTTGAAGCTTAGCTTTGAAGACTTTTTATCTCGCCAGAAACTTGGGGTATGTTACAGTTTTTATTGTTCATAGGCTTTTCACATTTGCTCTGTTTTCTCAAGTTGTAGCTTACTATGGAAATATTCCAAACTGCATGTTTCTTTTACACCTCAAACAAAATATGATGCGCTCACCAGAAGATCATCTCGTTTGCACTGTGCTATAGATGTTATTTAACAGCATGAGCTATGAACTGTAAACTGCTGGTAACAACTGTACTGCTGAGGAGTTGCATTTACTGTAATTATCCGTTTTCAGTCACAGCACTTCAGCAATACTTTAAAGCGGTAGTTCCCCCTCAAAAAAATTGTTACCCTTAGATTGATGCTCATTTTGTCTAGGGGAATCGGCTAGTTGTTTTAAAATTGAAGCAGTACTTACCGTTGTAGAGAGCGATCTTCTCCGTCGCTTCCAGGTATGGTCTTCGGGTCTTGGCGTTCCTTCTCGATTGACAGGCTTCTGACGGTCACATCTATAGCGTCACGATTTTCCGAAAGTAGCCGAACGTCGGTGCGCAGGCGCCGTATAGAGCCGCGCTGACGTTCGGCTTCTTTCGGCTACTCATGACGTGATGAATGCGACCGTCGGAATCCTGTCGGAAGCCTGTCAATCAAGAAGGAACGCCCAGACCCGAAGACCATACCCGGAAGCGGCGGAGAAGATCGCTCTCTACAACGGTAAGTACAGCTTCGATTTTAAAACAACTAGCCGATTCCCCTAGACAAAATGAGCATCAATCTAAGGGTAACAATTTTTTTGAGGGGGAACTACCGCTTTAAGCTTTAAAGGAAAGGTTCACCTTTGGGAACATGTTACATATTCCCACAGCTGCAGCCACTGTCTGATGCCCCCCTCTCTGTGACAGAAGTACGGGGAGAAGTTTCCAGTATTGGCTGTCACTTTTTAAAATCAACACGGCTGTGTGGGCGGAGCTCTGTATGTGAATGAACTACAAGCCCCGGCATCCTTTGCAGTTGTTGGCTTGTTGTTCTCAATGAACTACCACGGTGCTGTGGAGCGCCGTGGTACTTCATTGATTCTGCCTGCCCATACGGGCACACATATACACTGACAGATCTTCAGAAGACCTTCACGGCAACGGTAATCTGCTGATGGATGGTGCAATGCTTTACAGAAGTGGTCATAAACCCTGTCCTCAGGGCCCACTAACAGGCCAGGTTTTATGTATTGCCTTGGGGGAGATGCAGACTAGAAAACTGTAATCACTGAGCAGCAAATTATATCATCTGTGATGTATTTCAGTTATCTTGCAAACCTGGCCTGTTAGTGGGCCCTGAGGACAGGGTTGATGACCAGTGACCACGGCTTTACAGGGTCCAAAAAAAAAAAATGCACATTTATCGTACATCATGGGACACAGAGCAGTCATATTAATTACTATGTGGGTTATACGCCACCTATAGGTAAATAGACACTGATGATCAATCAAACAGGAAGTCCTTACCTATATAACCCCTCCTACACAGGAAGTACCAGTTTTGGTGGTGGCAACTGATGTGATACCTGCTCTTGGAGGTCTAGACAGTTCTATTTAGAATCATGTACTTCAATTGGATCCATTCGATAAAGCTGTCAGCCAAAATGAATGGTACCCAAGCCTCATTGAATAGGAGAGAAAATTCCTTGAGGGTTGCCTGTAATGCAGCCTTATGGCGCTGGACCCTGCATAATGGAACCATGTGCAATGTGTGTTCTGACCAAGGTAATTTCCTGCAGGGTGCTATACAGGTCAAGGGGAGTGGACCCAGTGGCTCTATGCAGGCCAGTCAATTTCCACCACCCCAAACTCGCTTATCCATGTCTTTATGGACCTTGCTTTGTGCACAGCCATGTTTGAACAGGAAGGGGCCATCCCCAAACTGTTCCCACAAAGTTTGAAACTCTTAAGGCATCAAACTCTAAAGTTTGATGCCTTAAGAGTTCCCTTCACTGGAACTTAGGGGCCAAGCCCAATGCCTGAAAAATCCCACACCATAATCCCTCCCTCCACCAATGATTTGGACCAGTGCACAAAGCAAGGTTCATAAAGACATGGATGAGGAGTTTAGGTTGGAGGAATTCAACTGGCCTGCACAGAGTCATGACCTCAACTTGATAGAACACCTTTGGGATGAATTAGAGCGCAGACTGCAAGCCAGGCCTTCTCGTCCACAAGTGCCTGACCTCACAAATGCCCTTCTGGAAGATTGGTCAAACTTTCCCATAGACACACTCCTAATCTTTGTGGACAGCCTTTCCAGAAGAGTTGCAGCTGTTATAGCTGCAAAGGGTGGGCCAACTCAATATTGAATCCTACGGACTAAGACTGGGATGCCATCAAAGTTAATTTGCGTGTTCAGGCATCCCAATATTTTGGACAATATCGTGAATATGTCTTGGATAGTCCAATAGTGAGATCTCCCTACCTTAACTTTAATCTCTGTTCTGTCTTCCTGGGGAGTTTTTGATTCCAGAACCTCCAGCTGTATTCTTCATAATATAAAATAGAATTAGAAACCTACAGCGACCTTGAGAACCTCTCATAATGGGCACAGTAGGCGTGAAGTAAATTTCAGAGATCTTTCCAACCGAGTCCCCATGTTATAAATAATAATCTGTCGGTTTGTGTTACCTCTCAAACTTCTTCCAAACAATGAAATCTCAAGCCTTGGTTGGACTTGTTGTTTAGGCTCGGTTCACACTGCTGCGCTTTGAATTTGTTACATTTTTTTGTCCCGTGTGAGGTGCAAATTTACTGCGAATTTCAGGAGTTGGACATAACTGCGTTTGATGTTCTAGAATCTAGCCAATAGAATCATAATGTAAAAAAAAAAAGAGTGTTAACTTCCTGTGTACTTCCTGGTTTTTGTGGAGAGTAGTGCGGTGGAATTTGCACATATGTGAACCATCAATGCGATTCCAGAACGATTTACATCGATGTCTATCGAGACTAAATTCGCAACGCTGTAAACTCGCACAAGACCCTTTTATTTTATCTCATTCGTAGAGGAATCGAAATACGTGTATGTGAACGACCGCCATTGAAAACAATGGGCCAGATTCACAGTGAGAGTACGCCGGCGTATCTACTGATACACCGGCGTACTTTCAAATTTGCTGCGTCGTATCTTTAGTTTAAATCCTCAAACCAAGATACGACGGCTTCTGGCTTCGATCCGACAGGCGTACGACTTCGGATCGTAGGTGCAATACTTCGACGCCTGCTGGGTGGAGTTTGCATCGTTTTCCGCGTCAGGTATGCTAATTAGCTTTTTCCGGCGATCCACAAAGGTACGCGCGGCCGTCGCATTCTCTTGCGTCATCGCTAGTCGGCTTTTCCCGCCGTATAGTTAAAGCTGCTATTTCGTGGCGTATAGATAGACTTGCCATGTTAAAGTATGGCCATCGTTCCCGCGTCGAATTTTGATTTTTTTTTTTTTTTGCGCAAGTCGTCCGTGAATAGGAAAGGACGTAACTCACGTCTACGTTCAAAAAATGACATCATTTCGCGCAAAGCACGGCGGGAAATTTCGAAGCGGAGCATGCGCATTTCAATCGGCGTGGGGACGCGCTTCATTTAAGTGAATCCCGCCCCCTACCCTCCCAATTTGAAATACGCGACGAGAAATACACTACGCCGCCGTAACTTACGGAGCAAAATCTTCCTGGATTCAAATTTCCGCCAGGTAAGATACGGCGGCGTAGCGTATCTCTGATACGCTGCGCCAGGGCAATTCTTTGTGAATCTGGCCCAATGACTTTATGGATGACATGCGAATTTAGAATGTTTTTGACGCAGTGTGAACCGGGCCTAAAGGTCCTGCGTGACCCATATTATTGTTCCCCAGAAAATTCTGTAAACATTTGCCCTTAACCACCAGCAACCTGTTTTTCCTGAATCAACAATGTGAAAAAGCTTTCCAACCTGATGTTTGAATGACTGGCTGTTCTCAGAGTGAAAATTGATTCCTTCCACAAGTGCTAATTTGTGTTTGTTTTTTCTTGTGTTCCCAGGCCTGTGGCTTGCTTGTTCTTGGTATTTGTATTGGTGCCTGCAGTTTAACACTAATTACCGTGAACTGGGCTTACAATGAATGAGAGAATCACATCGGAGTTTACATTCAAACAGAATTTACAGCCAAGGATATCCAGTTTCAGGGGGAAATTGCTTGAGAAATAGTTTGTGTTAAGAGCACGCTACTCTCTTGCCCTTTGGGTCCTCTGGAAAAATAAAACTGGTCAATGGCTGGAATGGAAGGCCGAAAGCCAAACATTCACCGTAGAGAGGAACTGCATAAATAAACTGGGTGCTAAATATTATGTCACATGAGCAGAGGTTACACTCGTCCAGACAGATTAGTTATATACGTTGTAATTATTGACTTTATAAATTATACAGGCGCTGAGGCTAATAGAACACCACTGAAAATTGGTATGTAAACCTTAATCATGAACTTGCTCCTTCACATCTGTTAAATGTTTTGTTATACTTGTAAAAAAAAAACTGTTGATCTTGCCGACTGATAACTTTCTGAGCTACAACGTTATCAGTCACATTGTTCCCGCCTTTCTCTGAAAATCTACAGAACCTCATTTCTCTGTTATAAAGAAGAGGAGGTCTCTGTAGTAGGAGTTCTCTGCTGTCTTTATAGATACAAAGGCGTGAATGAGCGTTGTCACCCCAGGATAGGAAGTGTCTTACTGGCAGAATCACCAGGTGATAATGCATACAAAAAAAAAATCTGAAAAATTAAAACTAATGTCTTCATCACATCTGGTAAGATGTAATATATATATATTTAATTTTTTTCTGGGGGGTTTAGATCTACTTTAACTTTCAGCTCTGGTTTACTCTGCTGCGATGGCTGACACAAAGTCGCATGACAAGTCAAAATACATTCATTTCAATGGGTGACATCTTAATTGTTGCTGCACTACTTTTCTGTGTTTTCCTTGCGACACGAGTACCATAAACGGCAATGTTAAAATTAGGGCTGCAACTAACGATTATTTTCATAATCGATTAATTGGTCGATTATTGTTTTGATTAATAACCATAAAAATAAATAAAGTAATTTTGCTGCGATTTGCATTTAAAAAAATAAATGGCCAATTTGTTGTTGGGCAGATTAAAAAAACAAATTGTCGCAAAAACGCATTACATGCGTTTCTTCAGCTCCTCCATTGAAGTATATTGAACTAAAAAAGCAACGTTTTGCATTATAAGTTCTTTCCCCTTTCTAAATACACAGCAGCTAAAAAAATCATGGATGTGAACGTGTCCCATAGGAAACCATGTAAATGAACTGTAGTGCGTTTCTGCAAAAAGCTCCAAAAAACACAGAGGTGTGACCCCGGCCTGAGATGTTAAGTAACATAATGGGGTTAAAAAAAAAATACAAAAAGAGCAAATAATCCCTACTGTAAGGGGTTAATTTTTTTTACTGTGGGACAGTGAAAGTAATATTTACAGTAGCGATTTGCTATTTTTGTACTATAAAGGGCTAATTTTTTTTTTTTTTTTTAACCCCATTATGTTACTGGCCGATTAAATCGATTATGAAAATTGTTATCGATTTAATTTCATGATCGATTTGTGATTTTAATCTAGGGCCAAAACAACTAAAGTCATTTCTTTGTGTTATCTTTGGCCACAACTTCAGGGGGTTGTAAGTTCAATAATATGTGTCCCACTTTTGTATTGTTAAAATCTGCCAAAGTCACAAACATGAAAGTCGCGTTGAAGTCGCAAGCAAGTTACAATGCAAAGTCTTGCGTGACTTTGGGGGGTCGTAGCTGCGTGAACCGAGCCTTGGACAAAACGGGTATTTTATTAGCCGAGTACTTGCAATATCAACCAACTGTTTACAAGAGATTGCCAGGCAAAGTATCAGAAACAGAAAAAGTGTAACTAAAGGCAAAACTTATTTTTTTGTAGTTTTTGGTTAGAACTAGGACTAGAACACCTGTCAGGTATTTATTGCTCCTATTAGGGAGATTCACTCTCTCTCAATTTGACCTGTTTCAGCAAAAAAATCCAAATTCTGGGTTGTCCCCAGAACAGGAATAGTGCTGAACATTCCAATGGGGACACTAGTTCTGGTGACCATCAGGGATTCCCTCACTTAAAGTGTTACTAATGCCTCGTATACACGGCCGGACTTTCTGAGAAAAAAAAAGTCAGACAGGCTTTTTTTCTCGGAAAGTCGGCTGTGTGTAACCTCCGTCTGACTTTTTTTGTCAGAAGTCCGACAGACCTTGGATAGAGAACCTGCTCTCTTTCTTTCCATCGGACTTTTGCACCGTCAAAAGTCTGACCATGTGTAGGAGGCATAAAGGACCCTGCACATTCGCTATATCTGATCTTCCTTTAACTGACAATTGCGCGGTCCCGCAACGCTGTACATAAAATACAATTTTTGCCATTTTTTCCCCACCAATATAGCTTCTTTTTTTTTTTTTTTTGTGGTATTTGATCACCTCTGCGTGTTTTTTTTTTTTTTTGCACTATAAACAAAAAAAACGACCGACAATTATGAAAAAAAACACAATTTACTGCTATAAAACAAAAAAAATCAAATTTTTTCATCAATTTAGGCCAATATGTATTCTGCTACATATTTTGGTAAAATAAAATCCCAGCAAGCGTATATTGATTGGTTTGCACAAAAGATATAGCGTCTACAAACTATGGGATATATTTATGGAATTTTTATTTATTTACTAGTAGTGGCGATCAGTGACTTATAGCGAAACTGCAATATTGCAGCGGACAAATCGGACACTAACTGACACTTTTTTCGGGATCAGTGACACTAATACAGTGATCAGTGCTAAAAATATGCACTGTCACTGTACTAATAACACTGGCTGAGAAAGGTTTTATCAGGGGTTATCAAAGGGTTAACTGTGTGCCTAGCTGGTGTTTTAGTGAACTGTGGGAGGTGCTTTTACTAGTGAAAGGCATTAAATTGGTGTTCCTGCTTTGCAGAGTCACATGATGCATGCCTTCTGTACTGACAGAAAGGCAATCTGCCGTGTTTACATAGACAGATTGCCATTCTGCCTGTGTACCGCATGATCAGCAGGTGCCGGCGGAGATCGAGTCTGTGGGATGCGCTGATCGCCTCCCGCTTTGAAAAATCTTAGCTGGAGCCAGCTGCCAGCGGCGTGCACTCACGCCCAATACCCGGAAGTGCGGGATCACGTGTATATGAAAACTGCTATAGGGTGGGTGGTCGGGCACTGGTTAACCACTTAACGACTGCCACATGTACATATACGTCCACAGAATGTCACATACAGGCAGATGGGCGTACCCGTACGTCCCTGCCTAGACGTGGGTCGGGGGTCTGATCGGGACCCCTCCCGGTACATGCGGCGGTCGGAAATCGTCTGGGAGCGATCCGGGATGAGGGTGCGGCTATTCGTTTCTAGCCACCCCCTCACGATCGCTCCCCGGAGCTGTGGCGGCGCATCGATCGTGTCCAAAAGGGATGACACGATCGATGACGTCACTCCTACAGCCACACCCCCTACAGTTGTAAACACACACTAGGTGAAACATAACTCCTTCCGCGCCCCCTGTGGTTAACTCCCAAACTGCAACTGTCATTTTCACAATAAACAATGCAATTTAAATGCATTTTTTGCTGTGAAAATGACAATGGTCCCAAAAATGTGTCAAAATTGTCCGAAGTGTCCGCCATAATGTCGCAATCACGGAAAAAAACGCTGATCGCCACCATTAGTAGTAAAAAAAAAAAATTAATAAAAATGCAATAAAACTATCCCCTATTTTGTAAACGCTATAAATTTTGCGCAAACCAACCGATAAACGCTTATTGCGTTTTTTTTTTTTTTTTTACCAAAAATATGTAGAAGAATTTGTTTCAAAACTGTCGCTCTATTTTTGTTTATAGCGCAAAAAATAAAAACCACAGATGTGATCAAATACCACCAAAAGAAAGCTCTATTTGTGGGAAAAAAAGGACATAAATTTAGTTTGAGAGCCACGTCGCACGACCGCGCAATTGTCTGTTAAAGCAACACAGTGCCGAATCGCAAAACCTGGCCTGGGCCTTTAGCTGCATTTTGGTCCAGGTCTTAAGTGGTTAAACCTACAGGGGTCATATCCAAAATGGAAAAAAAAGTTTGCTTTAAGAATAAAAAAAATGACATTCGCACATTGTTTTGGATGCTCTGTTTAAATATTAGAATTCTGCAATAGCTACCGGTAAATAATTCTGGCTCTGACAACGTGTTACGTGCGCAATGTGGACAAAACTAGCTATTGCACACTATGTAATGTGATCTGTGGACACACCCATAGCCTTTCCGTTACACCTCGATACAGGTGGCAGGGACTTATTTTTTTTTTTTTTTTTTAGATCTGCATAGAGGTACAGAAATTGCGCAGCTTGCGTTAAAAAGTAATCTACATTGCATAGAAATTCATCCTCTTTTACTTACAATCGGAGAGGTGTCTGTGCTGGAAGATTGACAAAAAGGAAGTAAAGAATGACCAGCATTCCAATATTCAAAATTTACTTGAAATGACTTGTTCCGTGTGCCTGTCTTGTGATATGAAGTAGATTCTGCTATTCTTGTATCAGCATGCTGGCCATCCTTTTACAGTACCCCATAGGCAGGATCCCTGGAGTATTACATGGAGAGGAGGAGTGTGCAGAGAAGATTTGTATATTCCTGTTGGCCGTCACAGCAAAGTCAGTACCCTATGGGGTACTGTAAACTATGTAGGAAGCAAAGGGTGGCCAGCATGCTGATACAAGAATAGCAAAATCTACTTCAAATCACATATCACAAGACAGGCACATGGAACAAGTCATTTTAGGTAAATTTTGCACTTGCACTAAGCCAAACGGGGGAATTTCGATTACATTACGCTTTAGAGATCTCTCAGTATCTCATCCCCTTTTTAATTCTTTCTCATGTGACTTTTAGGCCCCTTTCACACAGGGATGGATCCGCTTGCAGCGGTCTTCCAGCTCACCGATGTGCCAAAAAAAAAAATTACGGTTCTTTTACCACTTCAGCTCCGGAAGGTTTTACCCCCTTCAGAAACGGGCCATTTTTTGCAACACTGTACTGCGTTGATTTTGCTGATGATGTACCCAAATGAAATTGATGTCCGTTTTTGTTTTTTTCAAAATTGTTTATTTGTAAACAGGGACAAGGCCGCGCAGGTACAACCATACACACAGCACACGTAATAGATTAGGTATACAACGTGATGTCCGTTTTTTCCCCACAAATAGAACTTTTCTTTTGGAGGTATTTGATCACCTTTTAATTTTTATATATATATATAGACCATTTTTGAATAAAAAAACAATGTGTTTTACTCTCTGCCAATAAGACCCTTTTCATACTGGGGTGTTTTGCGGGCGCTATAGCGTTAAAAATAGCACCTGCAAAATGCCCTAAAACGGCTGCTTCGTTCACACTGGAGCGGTGCGCTGGCAGGGCGTCAGAAAAAGTCCTGCCAGCAGCTTCTTTGGTGAACTCACCGCTCCTGCTCATTGAAATTAATGGGCAGTACTGCCGGCGCTAAAATTAGCTGGGTTTTACCTCCAACGCTCGGGGAGGCTTGGTGTGAAAGGGCATGTGTATAAGGGATTCGACTGACGGTTTCCCTTACTCAAGATGGCGGTGGCAGTACCCAAGAGCCAATTAAAATATCAGCTTGGGTGATGACGCCGCTGGATTCCTCGACAGTATTTGTAGCTGCGGACTTTAAAATAAAGGAGCCTGGAGCTCCGTTTTAATGTCCACTGAATTAGGCAGCACATTCATTTTCCAGTGAACCACTAGTTCACCTTGGTGGTGCAGGTAACATATTCCAGCATCTGCAGCCAATTCCCCCTCCCTGTGACAGCAAGCAGGAGATCCTCTCCCTACTCCCACTGTCAAAATCTGACAACAGTGGGGGCTCCTCCCACACGTCTACGTCATTCATTCACAGTTTCCTGTGAATGAATGCCTTTAAGTGGGGTCAATCATTGAAAACTACAAGCTGCAATGAGCTGTGAGGGTGCTTGTGATTGCTCTCATTGAACATTTTCAGCTACCTTTGTCCACAGAACTACTTTTTGTTTAGACATGTGATTTCATTAAAGGTAATCTCTGCTTTTTTATATATTTAGTGAACAGAATTATACCTTGTTTACATGAAATAAGATTTTTTTTTTAAGTACATTTCACTAAAATACTTATAGAACCGGTTATATAGCTGGTTGGCTATTGGGGGCCAATTGTTTAGAGAATCAACACAAACTAAATCTCTAGGTAAACTATATAAGGCTGTCTGCTACAACACAATGGTGATATCAACAAACCTATCCCAGGAGTGATGAGGTGTTACATTCTTGTGGATGTGTACAGATTTTCTTAACCACTAGATTTCATTTCCAATATGGTTCTAATAAACCTGATTTAGAAAACATGCATGTGTAGACATTTCAGGACCCAAGTGTAAGAGTGGCAAAACATCCAGTATCTCAGCTTTGTAAGTGATACTCCTATCCTATCTTACTTTATGTTGCTGTACAAATGCTCTACAATTCATTGTGTTTAAAGGAGTTGTAAAGGTTTGTTCTTTTTTCACCTTAATGCAATTTATGCATTAAGGTGAAAAAACATCTGATGATGCCGCGCCCCCCCCCCCCCCCCCCCGAGCCCCTGTTTTACTTACCTGACCCCTCGAAAGTTCTGCGCTCGGTCCCGAGATCCTGTTCGCCGCTCAGCCTTGCCGCTGATTGGCTAGAGCGGATGGATTGAGAGCAGCGCAGCCATTGGCTGGCGCTGCTGTCAATCACATCCAGTGGCGCGGCACGCCGCGGGGCCGAGTGATGCAGTGAGTGGCTATGGTATCAGGAGCCCGCAAGGACTCATCACAATGCAAGCTCTCTCACATGAATGTGATGCGTTCTTGCGGGGAGGACCAGAGACAGCCGCCGAGGGACCCCAGAAGACATGGATCGGGACCACTCTGTGCAAAACGAACTGCACAGTGAAGGTAAGTATAACATGTTTGTTATTTTAAAGAAAATACATTTTTTTCCTTTATTGACCCTTTAATGGTGAATGTGAAATCTTGACCATTCCCTGTAGGGTTAAAGTGGTTGTAAATGCAAAAAAAAACTCCAAGACAAAAGGCATAATTGGCTAGTGTGCATAGCATACTAGCTCATTATGAAATACTCACCTTGGATCAAAGCCCTAGCAGCTGTCCCAGAACACCACTTTGGCCAGCGGCATCGCTCCTGGAGTTATTTCTGGGTATCACGGGCCCCGGTGCTGTGATTGGTCAGAGCCATGATGACGTCACTCTTGTGCATGCGATCGGCACATGCTGATACAGGGGATCTCTATTAAACCTGCACGGTTTAGGAGAGATCCCCGTATCAGCATGTGCCGATGTCCTCAGCACATGCACACTGAAGCAACTGCTCACTCGTGCTGTTGCGTCAACTGACGCGCTGTAACCAGTGGCTCCCGCGCGCATGCACGAGAGTGACATCATCATGGCTCCGACCAATCACAGCGCCGGAGCCCGCAATACCCAGATGTCCGGGGTAGCTACAGGTAAGCCTTATTTTATAGGCTTACCTGTAGTAAAAAGTGGATTGTAAGAACAACAATTCTAAAATGTAATTTTGGCAAAATTAAAAATTACATATGTGAGGCGTCCATTTAAAAAAATGCACACAGTATGCATTTGGCATCGCACTGCCCAGCACCAAGGGGAACTGTTGCAGTGTAAACAGAACAAATATAAAACAATTGTTTTCTAGTGCCCTTGCAGAGACCTGCATTTTTCTAGTGCAGACAAACATAGAGCTCTCCACAAGTGTGAACCAGCCCTTACATCACAGACCCTCCTTTACACCATTGCCCTCAGTGCCCCTTCTTTACATCACAGCCTTCCTTTCATATTAATACCCCCTCCCTTAGGCAACCTGGGGCCCTCCAGCTGTTGTGGAACTACAGTTCCCATGAACCATCGCAAGGCTGGCAGTTACAATTTACTCCCAGAGGCATGAAGGGACGTGTAGTTCTGCAACAGCTGGAGAGCCCAAAGTTGCCTACCCCTGCTCTATCCAGACCTACAGCACCACCCACAATGTGCCATTCCTAGTGGCAGGCAGGGGAGCAGGTAGCCAGGAGAAGATACACAAGTATCTATTTGGTGAGTCTGTGGTCCCGATTTAATATGGTTACTCGGTCCAGTGGGCTGTCATTTAATGATACCTGCTCTAGAGGAACCCTGGTTGAGAGAAGCAGACCTAGTGAGATTCCACGGTCTTTCCAAGACTAAGCCACTTCCAGGGGTTTGTACATCGCCCCTATGATTGGATATGCTGCTGATCTATGCCTATCCCTGGAATCCATTAAAAAAATTGCGCAGATAGCTTTTGCGGATGTGTCTTGCATGTGTTCCAAAAGTGGCGCATTGTGTGCCAAATTCATGTACCTGTCTAGAACTTGTACTAGAATTTGGCACCCGCTGTTTCGCCTTTAGAGAAGGTACACAAGGCACTTTAACAAAATCTGTCGGCACCAGTCTCTGTGTATGCCAAACGTATACTGTATTTATCGTGGTATAACGCGCTCCCGCGTATACCGCGCACCCCCAAAGTGGCCCGAATTCCTGTGGAAAAAAAGTTTTTTTGTTTTTTTGTACTTACAGTTTTGGTGTCTTGCGCGGCGTTCATCGGCGGCCTCGTCGGGTCCGGCGTCCATCTGCGGCTTCGGGTGTCGTCTTCGGCGGGTCGGGCGTCCGTCTTCGGCCTGTGATGTTTTTTAGTGTGTAATACAACATTGGATATGTACATCTCGCAATAATTTCAGACCCCTAAATTACAATATATGCCAGTTTTATTCATAGTTGCTTTTTATGGTTAGTATGCCAACTAAAAAATCTAATTATTCTACTATGCTGCTAAAATGTTATTATATAAAATTGTTTTAAAACTTTTTATGTACATCTTAAAATTGTTAATAAAATTATGTTTTTTAATAAAGGTGTGTGTGTTTTGTTTTTGTTTTTTTTAATAACTACTGGAGAAAGAAATATATAATAATATTTTATATATAATATTTTTTATAATATATATATATATATACACACACACACACATATACACACATTTTTTTTTTTTACAAAATGTAAGACTATAGTGTGATAAAGTGACAAAAAGGCTCAACTTTGTGACTTCTGGTGCACTATAAAACCTAGCCATACCTATTCTAGCAGGATATTTTGTTCTACAAGGATGAGCTATTGAAATCGCTAAAAAGTAGGCCATTAACCCTTTATCCACTTGACCAATTTCAAATCTTTTTTCTTCATACATTATTTACACACACACACTAAAATGTGCATTTTTCCCCTAAAATGTATGTTAAACTCCCAAACTATATATAATTTCTCAAAGCAGAGCATCTATAGAAAAAATGACGGTAGTTGAATTTTTTGTGTGCACTGTCTTGTAGAAGTGACCGAGTGCCTTTACAGCCTCCTGGGTTACTTATACAATAAATCCCAGACTACATCATGTTACTGCCCCATCATAGTATTTACAGTGGAAGCAATAAACGCTTTGATCGATCAACTAAGTACATTCAGCCTCCCATTGGGTTCAGCCAGAACGGTTCTCAGTTTGACCCGTGTATGGCTGGCTTTAGAACCTGAATGTTAGTATAGTATCCGCTTCTTCAAATCCTCAATACAGTGGAACCTCGGATTGCGAGTAACTTGGTTAACGAGCCTTTCACAATACAAGCAGTGTATTTTTAAAAATCATAACTCGGTTTGCGAGTGTTATATTGCAAAACGAGCACAATTTAGGCCAAAGCGGTGTGCAGTACCGCGTTTGGCCTGAGGTTGGGAGCAGCGGAGCAGATCAGCGCCGCTCGGAAATGCACAGAACGTCCAGAGGACAGCTCAGCTGACCTCGGGAACGGAGTCTTTCCGAGGTTTGCTGAGGTGTCCTCGGCCTTACCGGATGTTTCCGAGGCTCTCCGGCACCCCCCACCTCTGGTCACATGCGGTATTGCATGCCGTTGAAGTCAATGCAGAACTAATTAATTTTGTTTCCATTGACTTCAATGGGGAAACTCGCTTTGATATGCGAGTACTTTGGATTACGAGCATTCTCCTGGAACAGATTATGCTCGTAATCCGAGGTTCCACTGTATAGCAGGTCTCGCGCTTAGAGAGGAAGGACCCATGATTTTCATGCCCTGGCAACATGGCAGGATATGAGAATTGCAAACTGGGATTTTTTCAGATAGGCTTCCCGGAGGTCCCAAATGGCCTACAGGTTTGATAATAACGTTTTACAAAGCTGGGCAGTTTAATACGTCTTTATTGCATCAGCTATTTTGAAAATATATGCTTGAATTTTTATTTATTTTTTAAAGCCTACAAAGCATTGCACTCATGATTAGTGGATCAGGGATGCAGTGCAAGACTCCTGCAAACCCTTGCTCCAGCTCCATGTCTATACCTAGGTATGGGCTTTTAGTTGGAGAGCTGGACTATTCCATTTAGAACTACAAGTGCGTTGTGGTGGCAGACGGATTTGTAGTTCATTCACCGATTCCTGTAAATGAATGTGCAGCTGAATATTGTCTATACAGTGATGAAAATAAGTATTTGAACACCCTGCTATTTTGCAAGTTCTCCCACTTGGAAATCATGGAGGGGTCTGAAATTGTTATCGTAGGTGCATGTCCACTGTGAGAGACATAATAAAAAAAAAAAAATCCAGAAATCACAATGTATGATTTTTTTAACTATTTATTTGTATGATACAGATGCAAATAAGTATTTGAACACCTGAGAAAATCAATGTTAATATTTGGTACAGTAGCCTTTGTTTGCAATTACAGAGGTCAAACGTTTCTTGTAGTTTTTCACCAGGTTTGCACACACTGGAGGAGGGATTTTGGCCCACTCCTCCACACAGATCTTCTCTAGATCAGTCAGGTTTCTGGGCTGTCGCTGAGAAACACGGAGTTTGAGCTCCCTCCAAAGATTCTCTATTGGGTTTAGGTCTGGAGACTGGCTAGGCCACGCCAGAACCTTGATATGCTTCTTACAGAGCCACTCCTTGGTTATCCTGGCTGTGTGCTTCGGGTCATTGTCATGTTGGAAGACCCAGCCTCGACCCATCTTCAAAGCTCTAACTGAGGGAAGGAGGTTGTTGCCCAAAATCTCGCAATACATGGCCCCGGTCATCCTCTCCTTAATACAGTGCAGTCGCCCTGTCCCATGTGCAGAAAAACACCCCCAAAGCATGATGCTACCACCCCCATGCTTCACAGTAGGGATGGTGTTCTTGGGATGGTACTCATCATTCTTCTTCCTCCAAACACGGTTAGTGGAATTATGACCAAAAAGTTCTATTTTGGTCTCATCTGACCACATGACTTTCTCCCATGACTCCTCTGGATCATCCAAATGGTCATTGGCAAACTTAAGACGGGCCTTGACATGTGCTGGTTTAAGCAGGGGAACCTTCCATGCCATGCATGATTTCAAACCATGACGTCTTAGTGTATTACCAACAGTAACCTTGGAAACGGTGGTCCCAGCTCTTTTCAGGTCATTGACCAGCTCCTCCCGTGTAGTCCTGGGCTGATTTCTCACCTTTCTTAGGATCATTGAGACCCCACGAGGTGAGATTTTGCATGGAGCCCCAGTCTGAGGGAGATTGACAGTCATGTTTAGCTTCTTCCATTTTCTAATGATTGCTCCAACAGTGGACCTTTTTTCACCAAGCTGCTTGGCAATTTCCCCGTAGCCCTTTCCAGCCTTGTGGAGGTGTACAATTTTGTCTCTAGTGTCTTTGGACAGCTCTTTGGTCTTGGCCATGTTAGTAGTTGGATTCTTACTGATTGTATGGGGTGGACAGGTGTCTTTATGCAGCTAATGACCTCAAACAGGTGCATCTAATTTAGGATAATAAATGGAGTGGAGGTGGACATTTTAAAGGCAGACTAACAGGTCTTTGAGGGTCAGAATTCTAGCTGATAGACAGGTGTTCAAATACTTATTTGCAGCTGTATCATACAAATAAATAGTTAAAAAATCATAAATTGTGAATTCTGGAATTTTTTTTTTTGATTATGTCTCTCACAGTGGACATGCACCTATGATGACAATTTCAGACCCCTCCATGATTTCCAAGTGGGAGAACTTGCAAAATAGCAGGGTGTTCAAATACTTATTTTCCTCACTGTATATCAGGTATATGCAATTAGCGGACCACCAGATGTTTCAAAACTACAATTCCCATCATGCCTCTGCCTTTGGGTGTCATGCTTGTGGCTGTCAGAGTCTTGCTATGCCTCATGGGACTTGTAGTTCTGCAACAGCTGGAGGTCCGCTAATTGCATATCCCTGCTATATATCCAGGCTCTAAGGAAGAGACCAAAAAGGGGCTGCTTCGCTTTCTCCTCTCCGCAGCGAGAATAATCATACCTAGACACTGGAACACAGATGTGGCTCCTACAATTAAAAAGTGGATAATTGAGCTGAATCAAGTAAGGAGAATGGAGGAACTAATAGCAAATATACAGGAATGCTATACCAAGTATATGGCCGTATGGTCTCCCTGGACTGATTTTTTTATAAATATTTTTTTCTTACAATAATTTTTTTTTATTTTATGACATAGCTCTTTGGAATGGGGAGACGGTTCCCCAGATGGACTGTTGGAGAAATGGATAGACTTGGTTGTTTAATTTTTTTCCCCTTTTTTTTTTTGCTTGTGTTTTGTTCCGATTGTTTCTAATGTCTAGTTTGTTGTGCTTTGGGGTAGATTTCTGCCCAAGAGAAGTATTAGTCACCAAATTATAAATGTTTTGTCTGAATAGGTGACATAGACGTAACTATAATGATCTACAAAACACTGGAAAGGAATGTTTCTCTCAACCTCTGTTAATGTTTTGGTATAGGGGGGGTCCAGATTATGTGCTTTTGTGTGTAAATTTACAATTAACTCAATAAAAATGTATATGTGTATATATATATATATATATATATATATATATATATATATATATATATATATATATGTATATGTGTATGTATGTATGTGTGTATATGTGTATATATATATATATATATATATATATATATATATATATATATATATATATAAAGCATTGCACTTATGATTAGTGGATCAGGGATACAGCTGTATTTAAAAGGTAATGCCGCGTACACACGATCGGTCAAACCGATGAGAACGGTCTGATGGACCGTTTTCATCGGTTAACCGATGAAGCTGACTGATGGTCTGTCGCGCCTACACACCATCGGTTAAAAAACCGATCGTGTCAGAACGCGGTGACGTAAAACACAACGACGTGCTAAAAGAAACGAAGTTCAATGCTTCCAAGCATGCGTCGACTTGATTCTGAGCATGCCTGGATTTTTAACCGATGGACGTGCCTACAAACGATCGTTTTTTTTTCTATCGGTTGGTATTCATCGGTTAAATATAAAACAAGATTGCTTTTTTTTTACCTATGGATAAATAACCGATGGGGCCCAAACACGATCGTTTGGTCCGATGAAAACGGTCCATCAGACCGTTCTCATCGGTTTGACAGATCGTGTGTACGCGGCATTAGGCTCCTGCAAAGCCTTGCTCCAGCTCCATATCTATACCTAGGTATGGGATTTCAGTTGGAGAGCTGGAGGAAGTGTCAATGGACTATTCCATTAAGAACTACAGGACCATCTGCTGTGGTGGTAGACGGGATTTGTAGTTCATTCACTGATTCCTGTAAATGAATGATGCAGCTGAATCATTTTGCAAAAGGGTTAAGTTGGCTTTTAAGCTTCAGCCTGACCCCCACCCACTCCCTGAGCCATCTTAGTAGAAGATCATTGGGCAGCTTTAGTGTAGATTTAGTGTGCTATGTACTTAGACCATATACACTGCTTTTGCAATACACAGATTTATATTTGAGGCAGAAACCAAAAACCAAGTTTAGCAAATATACTTTTAAAGAAGGTCACCGTTTTCTTTAATTTTTTCTCATAATCCTCACGATTCACATTTGTTTCATAAAACCACTACAGCATAAGGTTGTTTATTTGTCTCTGAATGAATGACTAACTGCGGTAAAGGGGGATGAATGACCTTGTGGTTAGGACAGTGGTTGCTGAAGCATTTTTTCCAGGAGGAATGAAGAATCCCAAACATTAACATTTGACATGACTTTGGTTTATCTCATGTTTTCCATGGAGTCAGCCTAGTTTATGGGCATTTCACCTTAAAAGGAAAAAATAAAAATGGGCCATTGAAGGTGAGTGTGCCATGTTGTCCATTTGAACTGTATACCTCTCACTTGCTATGCTCGGCGAGTATTATATATTGTTGGGTAAAACAAAGTTTGTGAGATTGCAACCTAGTCCTTTACTGTAATAACTCCTACATGGATTTTATTGTCCTGAGCCAATTTCCTTTACAGCTTTGCAAGAAGAATCATCAGTTTAATTTACAGCACCAAAGAAATCCCACTTCTGCCTTACAAAATTCAATATCTTAATCATACAGGGCCTAGGAATTGATTAGTAATCCATAGCTTATATGCCACTACCTTTAGGGGATTGTACACTGGCAAAAGCTTTGCTGGGATCCAACAAGACATGTATAGGCAGGATGCGGTATTTAAAAAAGGTACAGGAAAACCCAGTCCATATCACTGGACCTGTGCAGGGTTCAAGCTTTGCCCATAACATTGGTCATACCCACCAAATTGTTCTTCAGGGTCTGGGTGCTATGGCAAAAGACCGCGGCTGTGGAGCTTTTTAGCACCCTGCAACTAACGCACTAATTTCTCTATGTGCACCAAGGCGTGTACTGGAAGAAGGATCCAGTGCCTGAAGCAGATTAATAGTAGTTCCCTTGTTTGGAACGAGGTCTTACAGTGACATCTCCATCCCTCTGATCCAGGCTCTCTCACAGACATGCTACATATGACCCATCTAACTAAAGCAGAACTCTCTAGCGCTGCCACTATGTCTGATCAATTCCCAAGGGTGATGGTGGCTGCAGTGGCATCGCAGAGGGGGATGGAGGCAGGGGGTGATTGGAGGCACCGCAGAGGGTGGGGGATGGAGACAGGGGTTGTTGGTGGCACCGCAGAGGGGGATGGAGGTAGGGGACAATGGAGGCAGGGTGAGATTGTGGCACCGCAGAGGGGGGTGAAGGCAGGGGGTGTTGGTGGCAGAGGGGGATGAAGGCAGGGGGTGATGTGACTAAACAATTTGCCCTTATTATATCGAAAATAACAAAAATATGTTTTTTTACCTTACTATCTACCTTAAATCACATTGCTATTTGCCTAGCATACTTGTTTGTAGCCTAAATACTGAAATGTGCACCTAAAAATGTAATTTAGTAACTTTTGTGAAATGCCAGTAAAAACGTGGCTGCACCAGTAAATTTTGGGTGTCGTGCCAGTAAATTTTAATCTGGTAGGTTGGCAACACTGGTGACAACCTCAATTGCCTGGCACATTTACAGTTTCAGAAGACATGGGGCACTTGGACATCTTAGTGGAGTTAATGCTTCATCTTTTTGCCACATCCTGGCTATGGTGGACTCATTTATTGGGGAAGTACGTACAATGTACTAGTCTCTAGATAGACACACAGTTCCGCATAGCCTCCACATATTTTAATAGGCACAAAAAAAATAAGGAAATTACTAGAAAGCCTTTCCATATTCTTGATCAAGCAGATTGGGCTTTATATAATGATTGGCCCAGCTCTAAAAAGGTTATTCACTCCTACTAACCTTTTTGTTGCACTGTACTTTCCTATTTTTGTGGCGTAAATTAAAACTTTTTTTTTTTTTATCACTTCTTCCTTATGCTCCTTTACACGCGCATGAACTTTAATGGCATCCCAGTCTTAGTCTGTAGGGTTCAATATTGTGTTGGCCCACCCTTTGTAGCTATAACAGGTTCGTCTCTTCTGGGAAGGTTGTCCCCAAGGTTTAGGAGTGTGTCTATGGGAATGTCTGACCTTTCTTCCAGAAGCGCATTTGTGAGGTCAGGCACTGATGTGGACGAGAAGGCTTGGCTCACAGTCTCTGCTCTAAGGTCCACGGACCAGTTTCCGCGGACATGTCCGACTGTGTGTACGGCCTAGCGGACAGGTTTCCAGCGGACAGCAGTTTCTTAGCAAGCTAAGAAACTTTTCCACTGGAAACATGTCCATCGGACATCTCCGATGGTTAGTACACCTAATCGGACATGTCCGCTGGTTAGGACGTGTAACCAGCGTCCCGAAATCCCGCGCATGCGTCGAATTGATTTGACGCATGCGTGGAAGCATTGCACTTCCGTTGTCAGAGAACGTCTGTGTCTTCTACGTCACCGCGTTCTCTGTCCGCAGGGATTTTGGTCTGATGGTGTGTACACACATCAGACCAAAAGCTCCCAGGAGACATGTCCGATGAAAACGGTCCACGGACCGTTTTCATCGGACATGTCTCCTCGTGTGTACGGGGCCTAATTCATCCCAAAGGTGTTCTACCTTGTGAACGGCCTTCCCAGAAGAGTTGAAGCTGTTATAGCGGCAAAGGGTGGGCCAACTAAATATTAAACCCTACGGACTACAACTGGAATGCTATCAAAGTTCATGTGCGTGTAAAGGCAGGTGTCCCAATACTTTTGGTAATACAATGTATATATAACTTCAAATAACTATCTTCAGCCAATCATAAATTATGTCTCATTGTTAGGACGTTGCTGAAAGGTGACATCTAATTGCTTATTCTGAATTGCTGCTCTTTCCACTGCTTAATAAATTAATTCAATGTGTATTTTACCAGTTGCTTTTCACCCTTATAATTATAAATGGGGAGAAGGCTCACCTGTGGAACACGATTGCTTTCCCCTTTCGGTAAACATATGATGAAGATCTAGTAATGTATAAAACATTTATATGTTTTGGCAGTTTTAAGTAGTTTTGACAACTTCTTGGCTTTCCATATGTACCAATTGAGCCGACATTCACTTCCCCCTCCCCCTCTACTCATAACATGGAATAATATATTCCAGACAAAGCTTTGTTTGGGGACTTCTCTCCAGACAAAAAATTAGCGGTTTGTACATTCTGAAAATATGAAGCAATCGGAGTTTCCAAAAGAGTCAGTGACAACATTCCCTCATCAAGAATTATTTTCTGAGTCTATTATGGGTTCATTTTTAATCCAATACAAATATTATTCTTTTCCATCTACTGGGTCCGGGTCATATTTATGGAAAAAGAGGAGGCACGTGATGAGGACTTCTCTACAGTGTAAAGATATATTTCTCAAAGAAGCAAAGATATTTGTATGGCATCCATTAGGCTTGGATTGGGGCACTGATGGTGTTGGTGACCCGCTGGGTCTTCCTTTGAGGCCATAGATGGGTAGAAAGATAGAACGTGCTTTCCAATTGATAAAACTGTGCTGTACATACCACATGCCAAAAAGTGACAATGTTATTGCCTGTAATAATCAAAATAGACCAAGGTTTTCTGCAGTAACATGATTTAAAAAAAATAAAAATAATCTTTAGGCGCAAAATATAAATTTTGGGGTAGATCCACAGAGCGAGTACGCTGGTGTATCTACTGATACGCTGGCGTACTTTCAAATTTCCCGCGTCGTATCTTTAGTTTTGAATCCTCAAAACAAGATACGACGGCTTCTGGGTTAGATCCGACAGGCGTACGTCTTCGTACGCCTTTGGATCTGAGATGCAATTCTTCGGCGTCCACTGGGTGGCGTTCACGTCGTTTTCCGCGTCGGATATGCAAATTAGCTATTTCCGACGATCCACGAACGTACGAGCGGCCATCGCATTTTTTTATGTCGTCTGTAGTCGGCTTTTTCCGGCGTATAGTTAAAGCTGCTATTTCGTCGCGTATAGTTAAACCTGCCATGTTAAGTATGGTCGTCGTTCCCGCGTTTAATTTAAATTTTTTATTTTTTTTTGCGTAAGTCGTTCGCGAATCGGGATGAACGTAATTCACGTCTATGTTAAAAAAAATTACGTCCTTGCGACGTCATTTAGCGCAATGCGCGGCGGGAAATTTAGGGACGGCGCATGCGCAGTTCATTCGGCGCGGGGACGCGCTTCATTTAAATGAAACACGCCCCCTAATCGCCGATTTGAATTCCGCGCCCTTACGCCGCCAGAGATAGACTACGCCCCCGTAACTTACGGCGTGAATTCTTTGGGGATTCGAACCTGCCAAATGTAAGTTACAGTGGCGTAGCGTATCTCACATACGCTGCGCCCATCCATTTGTATGTGGATCTACCCCTTTGACAGTAGAGTTAAACTCTATCCAAACACCTAATTACACATACGTAGATTGTTTTATCACCCAAAGACACGTAAGAATGTTTTTTCAGTGGGAACGTGGGGGTACGCTGTTTTGGCACCTCTAGCACTGAATGTATGTAATAGTAAGGGGTGCTGGGATGTGCTGGAGGGTTTTTTGATGCTGGCTGCTAGGAGATGTATTGTTACTGGTTGGGATCTGTTTTTGTGTGAGGGTGTATTGCTGCTGGTGGGGGATCTATTGTTTCTGGTAGGGATCTACTATTGTGGGAGAGGCCTATTGTTGCTGGCTGCTGGGAGATGTGTTGCTGCTGGGGAGGGGGGGGGTCTAATGTTGCTGGGGTGGTATTTTGCTCTGGGTGGTCCATTTTTGCTGTGTGTGTAGGGGGGGATTATTGTTGCTGGGGGAGTCATTTTTGTGCAAGGTATCTATTGTTGTTAGGGTGGGATCTATGGTTGCTGGCTCTAGGGGATCCATTTTACTGCTTTCCTGGTTATTAGGCAAGCACAAATTCAATACAACTTATTTAGCAACACAAAATGATACTTGGGGCAGTACTGGGAGGTGGGTAGGGGGTGGAACCAAGAGACAGTGTCAGAGGAGGGTAGGAATGCGGAGACAAGGGGGACGCAGAAGGAGGGAGTTCCTGCATCTATTCTCTGTGAAAATGCAAGTCAAGTTAATACAGTGGCGTCACCTCCCTTCTTGCAGTTAGAACTAAAGCTGGTCATAGAGGAGTCTGCTGGTTGAATTAAAAAAAAATGCATGCAGAAGAGGTTAATTGGATACAACGGATCGCCCTCCCTCTCCCAGAGTGCTGCTGTGTAGGTGTAGGAGATGATAGAGCAGAAATTTTTGGGTACTTGTGTACGTTTATAAAATGTGTAATAGCCAGATTCAGGTAGAGTTACGCCGGCGTATCAGTAGATACGCCGTCGTTACTCTGAATCTGCGCTGTCGTATATTTAAGTGTATTCTCAAATTAAGATACACTTAAATCTAGCTAATATATGACCGCCGGCGCCGTCGTATCTTAGCTGTCTATTTAGGCCAGCCGTTTTCGGGGCGTGTATGCTGATTTACGCCTAGAATGCGTAAATCAGCGAGATACGCCTATTCACGAACATACGCTTGCCCTTCGCAGTAAAGATACGCCGTTTACGTAAGGCGTTTTCAGGCCTAAAGATATTCCACCAAAAAGATGGCACAGCCAATGTTAAGTATGGACGTCGGAAACCGCGTTAAATTCTTAAATTTTTACGTCATTTGCGTAAGTCATCCGTGAATGGGGCTGGCCGTAATTTACGTACACGTCAAAAGCAATGAGTCTTTGCGGCGTAAGTTGGAGCATGCGCCCTGGGTTACGTCCACGGACGGCGCATGCACATTTACGCTACGCCGCCGTAACTTAGGACGCAAGTGCTTTGTGATACAGCACTTGCCTCTCTAACTTACGGCGGCGTAGCGTATGTGAGATACGCTACGCCTGCCTAACGTTAGGCACGTCTACGTGAATACAGCTAATAGAGTCCAACCTGTAAGCAAAACTAAACCCACGGATTTAATCTGATTCATGTAGGTAGCAACTTCCTGTCTGTTGCCTGAACAGAGTCGGGCTGAGCATTGCTCGGGCATTCATAGGGAGCTTTGTATTATAAATTAATACAAAGCTTCCTCTAATTGGCTGATGTGGAGGCAGGGGTTTAATTTATGATCGCCACCTCAACAAAGAAATAGCCTCCTGTATAGCCAGCTTTACTTGTACTCATTATGTGAACACCATTCAGTGCAGCAGTAGGGACCACAGCTGGAGGAGAAGAGGACCCACAATGTCATCATGCCAAAAGACTTGGAAAACTTTTTTTTTTTTTTTAATTTTTAGGTGACTTTAGTGTTTGAGCATTAATTGATTTTAATGGCCAGAATAATCCATTTACTCTGGCCAATTAAATTTTTTTTTTTTTGCCAAAACGCTGCTGCCAGGAGAAAGACTTCTAGGAGAGAGTTCAGAAAATATTCAGAGTGCGTGAGGCCTTAGTCAGGTGAACAGATACTAGCAAGGGCTCCAAATATAGGAATTTTTGCCTCAATCCCTTTGCATAAGCTTGCTTTTGCTCTATCTGCAGCAAATTTACATAATAATATGACGGATAACAATGCCTCTCCTGAGCACCAATTGTAAAGGGGTTGTAAAGGTTTGTTTTTTATTTTCTAAATAGGTTCCTTTAAGCTAGTGCGTTGTTGGTTCACTTACCTTTTCCTTCCATTTCCCTTCTAATTTTTTTTTTCTTTGTCTGAATTTCTCACTTCCTGTTTCTCCTCAGTAAGCTGTTCTGGCTAACTAACCCCCAGCCAGAACGTCTCGGATGATGGTGGAAAGCTTACTGAGGAGAAACAAAGTGAGAAATTCAGACAAAGAAAAATAACATTTAGAAGGGAAATCGAAGGAAAAGGTAAGTGAACCAACAATGCACTACTTTAAAAGGAACCTATTTAGAAAATAAAAAACAAACCTTTACAACCCCTTTAACGGTGCAATAAGCTTTAACCACTTGCTTACTGGGCACATATACCCCCCTCCTGCCCAGGAGAAATTTCAGCTTTTGGCACTGTGTCGCTTTAACTAACAATTGCGCGGTCGTGCAACGTGGCTCCCAAACAAAATTGATGTCTTTTTTTCCCCCACAAGTAGAGCTTTCTTTTGGTGGTATTTGATCGCCTGTGCGGTTTCTATTTTTTGCGCTATAAACAAAAAAGAGCGTCAATTTTGAAAAAAATACAATATTTTTTACTTGTTGCTACAATAAATATCCCAATTAAAAAAAAAAAAAAACACATTTTTTTTCTCAGTTTAGGCCGATACGTATTCTTCCACATATTTTTGGTAAAAAATAAAAAAAATCGCAATAAGCGACTGGTTTGCGCAAAAGTTATAGCGCCTACAAAATAGGGGACAGAATTATTATTTTTTATCATTTTTTTTTTTTTTTACTAGAAATGGCGGTGATCTGCGATTTTTATTGGGACTGCGACGTTATGGCGGACACATCGGACACTTTTGACGTCATTCACATTTATACTGCGATCAGTGCTATAAATATGCACTAATTACAGTATAAATGTGACTGGCATTGAAGGGGTTAACACTAGGGGGTGAGGAAGGGGTTAAATGTATTCCCTGCATTGTGTTCTAACTGTAGGTGGAGGGGGGGTGACTGGGGGGGGTGACCGATCTATGTCCCTATGTACAAAAGACACAGATCAGTCTCCTCTCCAGAGACAGGACGCTGTCTCGGTGTAAAACGGCAATGAGAGATGATCTCATATGTTTACATATGAGATCCTCTCTCATTGGTCGCACAGATCGCATCGCAAACGGCCACTCTGATTGGCCATTTGCGGCGATCTGTAATTGGCTGTGTCCAAGGGACACGGCCAACACAGAGTTTCCCAGCTGCGCGCTCTGGAGCGCGCGCGGGGGGAACGCGCAAAGGGGCGGACGTCAATTGACGTCCAGTTGGATTTTCAGGTCCGCGCTGTAGCCGTCATTCGGCTATAGCGCGGGTCTGAAGTGGTTAAATGGCTCATAATGGTAACATAAGCTCCTTTAATTTATCCTGGACCTGCCTGTGTGTCAAAATATAGCTCTATATTATACAGAAAGAAAAAAAACGGACTGAAAATAAATAAAAAGCAATACTACACAAATAATGATTAAACCTATGATCCTGCATTCCCTCAGGTGTCCCACAGTACAAAGCGCATGGAAATTCAATAATTTTAGTAAATATAAACTGCTAAATACCTTTTCTCATCAGCAGTTAGAGCAGTCTTGTGACGTCTATCAGTGTCTGGTTAAAACTTGCAGGAGGAGTTTAGATTTTGGATTTTTGAATGTCCTAAAAGGTTGCAGGACCATTAACACTCTATCTGGATAGCGCCGATTGGCCCTGTGCTGATCACATGCACTCTTTCAAGAAAAATAAATAAATATTCTCTAGCAATACACACCAAACTGAGCATGTGCAGAGTGACTCCACTAACTGTCTTATCTGGAGATGTTTTGGGGACAATACAAGAAGGGGAGGATCTGTGCATATCAATTAGCCTTTTTACACAATGCAGAGGAATTACCCCTTAGGTTCCACAGTGAGTATAACAAGCATGCTTTACTGCATATATAGACTGTTGTGGGTTTAGTAACACTTTAAATAAACAAAACACAAATCAAAGAATGTTAAATGAAATACACCCCCAAACATCTACCCTCTAAATAAATAGTAGAACTTTGTATTACCAAGAAAGTTTGACCAAAGCAGCTCACTGAGCAACATTTCTCCAATTGCAAAACACATCAATTCTGTTAAACCTAATCTTCTTTATCCCCACTTGGGTGACAGAGGCAAGGCTTTGGGCATCAAGGTATGTGTGTATACAGGCTCTCATAAAGCCTTATTTGGGATAAAACACAATTCTGATAAAGTACTGGCAACTGTGCAGAACAATTTATATATATATATATATATATATATATATATATATATATATATATATATATATATATTAGTGCTGTCAGTTAAACGCGTTATTAACAGCGTTAACACAAACCCATGTTAACGCCGTCAATTTTTTTATCGCGCGATTAACGAGGCGGCGTTCGGGGGTTATACCGGGATGATGCCTGCAGCCGCAGGCATCATCCCGGCACCGTTGTTTAGAGCGGGCGATCGGCTATCCAAACATAACAACCGATGCGGCTAAAAGCCGCTCGGTGGTTATGCCGGAGGAGCGGGAGGGGACACCCCCCCTCCCGCCGCCTTTCGCCGCTCTGACCAGGCATCCCGTCCCACCGGGAGACCTGATCCTCCATCCGCCGCGTTCTGTGTCCAGGCGGAGACTGACACTAAGCCGTAAACGGCTTTGATTCAGTCTCCGCATTGAAACCACGGAAGCGGCGTCATGACGTCACTTCCGGGTTTCTCGGCTGCCAATGGCGCCGGATTTAAAAAAGTACACAGTATTCAGAATCGCCGTTTTCGGCGATCTGAATACTTTGAAGTGCAAAGGAGGGCTCGGAGGTCTTTTAGACCCCGATCCCTCCATAAAGAGTACCTGTCACCACCTATTGCTGTCACAAGGGATGTTTACATTCCTTGTGACAGCAATAAAAGTGATCAAAATGTAAAAAAATAAAAAAACACAATTTAATATTTTATAAAAAAAAATTAAATAAATAAGAAAACAAAAAAAAGATGTTTTAAAGGGTGAACCTCCTTAATCGCGCGATTAATCGTGAGTTAACTATGACATTAATGCGATTAATCGCGATTAGAAATTTTAATCGCTTGACAGCACTAATATATATATATATATATATATATATATATATATATATATATATATATATAAATAAATAAAATAATACATTCTGTATTCAAATATTTTTTCCTTTTTTGCTTTGATCTCTATTTTTTGACTCTCTCTGAAACACTTTGTTACATCGCAGGCTCCAGTCCCTATCCAACATCCTGAAACCCAACCTTGAATATCACCCGTAGGTGTTAGCACACATTTTCCAGCAAACATCTATAGGGAAAAATATTTACTTTTTGACACTTTTTTGCCTCAGCAGAACTACAAAAGTATGGTGAACTTTACAGTCCTGAAGGGAATTGGACAGAGATCTCGTGTTTTAAATCTTCCAAGTTATAGTCTAAAATAGAGCGCTTTAAAAAGTTAATTGCACGTTCACTCTTATACATTGATGCCTTTTGAGCCATCAAAAAGCAGACTGTAAATCATTTCCAATTTTATATATCTTTTCTGTTTTTATCGACAGAGGCTAAAGGATGTGGAGCGGGGGATGTAAAAAGCCAAAGTTAAAAAAAAAAAAAAAAAAGCTCTTATGAACGCTTTCGGGGGAATTTTGAAAGGAACCATATAAATGTCCATGAAAGTTTGTCCCACCTGCAACTCAGAGTATGCTCTTAAATGGGCTCTTGGGGGTTCTAAAAACCCCGGGAACTTTCTCTTTGTAGTTTGATCATTCCATTTTGGAATTACAAGAAGTGTTCTGTAAAATGTACATTTCATATGCAAGTCTGTCTACTTGGAAAGAATCTTGTGATATTTTTTTTTTTTAAACAGTAGTCCAGATTCGGAGCTGAACAGTATTCCTTAGAGTCCAAACAAGGTCTAGGTTCATTAAATGGCCTTTGAAGATGGGTTTTATGATGCTTTCTATACGAGGCTGTAGAAGGTATAACTCTTTTTCACAAGGGCAACCTTTCAGTAAGGTCAAACCCCTCCATTGGCAGAGTCCAGCGAAATGAATGTTCTATGTCTATGGTTCCTCAGGGAGAAGTGTAGTTGGAAGGTTACAACCCAAGTTTCTCCTGAATTCACAGGAAACACGTGGAATTATAGTCTTAGAGAAGGGTTGACAGCTTAATGCAGTGATTGTGGTTAGCTAGGGTTAAGAGAGAGGTTGATGAGTTTAGCTTCAGAGAAAAAACATCTCATCCCATTCTTCCACCCTAAAGAACATAGTAATCGCTTGCTGCGCAGACATAATTGTATGTAAGGTATGAGCCATATGTTTAAAGCCGAACTTGTCTTCTCTTGTTATTTTTGGTTTTCCTAAATCTCCAGCCAGAGCATGGCAAACTACAGAAGCCTTTTTTTTCAGATCTGCTGAAATTATGATTCAGAGAGCTGTATTTTCTTCTGCATTTTCAAAAGAAAAGGTCCAGGATTGCTTAAGATTCTGTTTTGAATGCTTATATTTTTTTAAATAAATTTCTTTTGTAGTGATTTGTAACCTTCATCTCTCCAGTTCACCATCATAAATCTGTCTAATGTTTCCTGCTGTTGAAAAATCTAAGTAGCTGGTGACATCACAAATGAACATCTAAGTCAGAGAGACTAGACGCTGAAATAGAACAGTTAAGAACTAAGGTTTGCCTTAAGGATGAAAGGAAATATGTTGGCTGCCATTGTGGAGTTCTTTTGTAAATGCTAACTGCCCGGCTTTCATGCTGATCCAGTGGCAGGTGCTATGGGCCCAGAACAACTATGTATGCTCCATTGGCTGCATACTTGTTCTGAGGCAGAGCCTTGGGAAGTATTACAAAAAAAAAATCACCCAGGTAACTACTGTTTTAGGATTGGCAAAGACTGCATACATATTGCTTTTTTAGAAAAAATATTCCTATATGATATTTGCTTTTAATTTTACATTTATAAAGGAAAGTTTTTTTGATCATGGACAACAAAAGATGGACTTCCCAAAAAAAGTCCATCTTACAGTGCTGTCTAGATAAAATTGTGTTACACTATTTGCTAATTGTTATACTTTAACAATTTTTTATTTTGCTTTTCAAAATAAAAAATCTTTTAAATATTATATTTGATTTTTTTGGAATTCATTCTGCACCTAAAAAATCCATTTTACATTTATAGGTTTTCAATGATTTTTTCTAGAGGTGCACCGAAATGGAAATTTCAGAACCGAAACTAAACCGAAATAAAAAAAAATTTCAGGCCGAAACCGAAAATTACTTATTTTTTCCCCCATTTCAATTTTTTTTTAAATAATTGTATGTATTACATGAGACATTTTAAATACCGTATTTATCTGCATATAACGTGCACTTTTTTCTCCCCTTAAAATAAGTGGAAAATCATGGGTGCACGTTATACGCCGATCCGCTGTCTCTGAGCGCCGCCGTCGACATATACCGAGCGCGGTACACTCGGCTATGCTCGACCGTGCTCGGCTCCGCTCGCGGTCACGCCCTGTGCCGTCTCATAGCCTTTATGCGAGAGGAGCCGAGCATACCCGAGTGTATTGCGCTCGGTATATGTCGGCGGCGGCGGGAGAGCTCAGAGACAGCGCGCGAGAAGCGGGGAGGACATCACCGAGGCCGCAGACGGTCGCCGGACTGGACAAGGCTGCCGATGGACACCGGGCAAGACACCGACAAACTAAGTAATTAATTTTTTTTCCAGGAATTTCCCTCTAGAGTATGGGTGCGCGCCATGCACCGGTGCGCGCTATAGGAAGATAAATACGGTAGCTTCATTGATTTAAAATAACCAGAATTGAAAATCTCCAAGTCAATATAATAAAATAACCAAACTTTTATTTAAAAATTGGACACAAATACATAGTATATTAATATATAAAACTTATTGTTGCAAAACAGGAACAATTCACCATTCATGCCCACCTGGTTTTTCAATGCAGTCTCACCAGTGCCCATCAATGCAGCCTGACCAGTACCCATCCAATGCATCCTCACCAGTGTGTATAAATGCAGCCTCACCAGTGTGCATAAATGCAGCCTGACCAGTGCCAATCAATGCAGCCTCACCAGTGGCCATAAATGCAGCTTCACCGTGCCCATTATTGCCGCCTCACCGTGCCCATCATTGCAGCCATACTGTGACCATCATTGTCGCCTTACCGTACCCTCATTGCCGCCTTACTGTACCCTTATTGTCGCATTACTGTACCCTTACTGCCACCTTACTGTGCCCTTATTGCCACCTTACTGTGCCCTATTACCACCTTACTGTGCCCTCATTGCAGCCTCACCATAATTGTAAATCACCATAATCACACTTACTTTGCCAGTCAGTGCGTGGACTATGCATCTTCCGCTGCTCTCACAGAGCTGTCTGAAATTTTCAGCCGCGTTGTGACAGAAATCCCGCCCTCCTAGACCAGCTCGTGTGATAGACGCAGTGTTCCGTCTATCACACAAGCTGCTCTAGGAGGAGGGGGGGACTTTTTTCATGGTGCGGCCGAAAATTTCACAGTCCAGCCAGCCCCCAGGCTGAGCCAGTCACAGAATGCGTCCCCTGCCATGCCCTGCCTCTGCCTGCCTCAGAGACACCTGGCAGTTGTAGTTTGCTGCAGTTCCACCCATCGCCACCAGGAACGGTGCAGCAGTGCAGACTACAACTCCCACAATGCAGCAGCAGCCAGCCAATCGGCGGCCGCCGCGGCTGACTTTCACGATCTAAAGGAAAAAATATAGCAGACAGGCAGCACGGCCATTTTGAATATAAGGTAGCCGGCCTGGGGGGAAATCTCCTCTTTCTCCCCCTGGTGGGCGGGCAGGGGAGGTGGTTCATTATCGGCAAATTTTTAGTTGTTTCGTCATTTCCCCAAAAGAGCTATTTTCGGCCGATATGTATCGGTCTCCGATATATCAGTGCATCCCTAATTTTTTCTATTTATATGAAATCTTTGTTTTACAAATAAACGTTAAATGCAGGATGCAGCCATATCACAGGACTTACAGTGTATTGCATATTTTCTCATTAGGAAGCATAGCATAGCACAGCATAGGAAGCATTGCTAAAGCCGTTTGCCTTCAGTCTCTTTCTCTGACTGACACACATGAACAGAGCAAACAGGACAGGAAAAGAAGTGAGGAGGAGTCACTCCTCTGAGTTATTCAATTCATTTATTTTTTTGCTCGCGTTTGAGTTTTGTAATTTTTTTTCAAATAAAACAGCTAAGAGTAGACAAATTAAAGTGATTGTAAACCTTAAATTTTTGTATTTTTAAAATACCAAATGTGTTGTACATACCTGCTCTGTGCAATGGTTTTGCACAGGGCAACCCTGATCCTCCTCTTTTCAGGTCCACCCCAACGCCCCTGGCTCCTCCGCTCTGCCGAGTGACCCCAAAGCAAGCCTCTTGCTCAGGGGCACTCGTGCGTGCTCACTCCTGATCCAGCTCTGTGTGTCAATTGACACACAGAGTGCGGCTTGGCTCTGCCCCCTCCTCACTGGCTGTGTTTGACAGCAGCAGGAGCCAATGAGGAAGGAGAGAGCCTAGATAGCTGCTGCTCACATACACACACATTGCTGCATTGAGATCAAGCTAAGGTAAGTATAAGGGAGTGCTTGGGGGGGAGCTGAGCTTTAAAGGTTTTCTACTTGAATGCAGTAGGTTAAAAAAAAACTTTAGCCTTTACAACCACTTCATTATGAAAGGGAGCAAGAGCCCCAATTGTACTTTGTTTTTCTAGTTCCGATTATATATAAATAAAATATTCAAAATAACTACATTTGATTTAGACCAACAAAATGTTTCTTATATTTGTGTTCGAGTTCCTAAGTCCTTTAGAAAATTCAGGGCCAGATTCACAAAAGAGATACGACGGCGTATCTCCTGATACGCCGTCGTATCTCTGAGATACGATTGTCGTATCTATGCGCCTGATTCATAGAATCAGGTTACGCATAGATAGCCCTAAGATCCGACAGGTGTAAGTGTGTTACACCGTCGGATCTTAGGCTGCAATTCTAGGCCGGCCGCTAGGTGGCGATTCCATTGCGGTCGGCGTAGAATATGCAAATGACTAGTTACGCCGATTCACGAACGTCCGCTTTGCCAGTCGATCTAAATTTACGTCGTTTCCGTAGAGATGCGTCGCGTAAAACTAAGCATGCCCTCTAGGTGGCCTAACCAATGTTAAGTATGGCCGTTGTTACCGCGTCAAATTTTTAAATTTCACGTCGTTTGCGTAAGTCGTCCGTGAATGTCGCTGGACGCCATTTACGTTAACGTCGAAACCAATGACGTCCTTGCGACGTCATTTAGCGCAATGCACGTCGGGTAATTTTAGGGACGGAGCATGCGCAGTACGTTCGGCGCGGGAACGCGCCTAATTTAAATGGTCCCCGCCCCATTTGAATTAGGCGGGCTTGCGCCGGGCGGATTTACGCTACGCCGACGCAAGTTTACAGGTAAGTCATTTGTGAATCAAGCATTTACGCTGTAAACTTGCGACGGTGTAACGTAGATGGGATACGTTACGCTGCCGCAGCGTAGCGCAAATGTCTGTGAATCTGGCCCATAATGCTTTGTGCATCAATGACAGGAGTGCACCCTGAATTGAATGTTTTGATATAAAATTTTAGTTTAAAAACTTGTAAACCTTAAAAACTAAAACAATAATTATATTTCCCTTTAACTTTACAGCATCTATCAAAAACGATGTCTAGAAACTAGTCATTTCAGAAACCAGGGTAGTCAAAGATGATTCTTTTGAGGTTGGTAAGCTAGTAGGCAATCCTAATATGACAATCTGATCCACTTGCGGCATACCATACATCTCAAAACAAACCAAGAATTTCAACAAGAAATATTAATGTCTGTATGTGGTGCACCAGATGGTTGTATGTATTTAATAAAAGTCATCTGCGTCCAAGCAGGGATGTTAAAGGTCTCTTGCTAAAACTGCTACTGAACACCACAAGACTTCTACACACCTCGCAGCAACTTTACCATAGAAGATCATGTGACTCTTACGTGGTATAAATAGGCAGTGGGCCCAATATCTAAAAATATATTTATACACACACAAAACCATATTTCTATAATGATAAAGTTACAGTAATTGTACTATAAATGTATATAAAAAAAACATAAATACAAAAAAGAAAAAAAACATTTAAGGGAAATAGAGAATATATATATATATATATATATATATATATATATATATATATATATATATATATATATAAATAAAACACACACACACATATATATATATACATACATATACACACACACAGTATAATATATATATATATATATATATATATATATATTACACATACACACACACAGTGTGTGTGTGTGTATATATATATATATATATATATATATATATATATATATATACACACACATACACACACACAGTGTGTGTGTGTGTGTGTGTGTGTGTGTGTATATATATATATATATATATATATATATATATACACATATATACACACACACACACACACAGTGGGTAAAATTAATATTGAACATGTTACCAATTTTCTAGGTAAATATATTTCTAAAGGTGAAATTTTAACCATGTCGGTAACAACCCATACATACATAGAAATCAAAACAAATAAGTTCAGAAATTAAGTTAGTCAGTGCAAATTAATATCAGCTGGTTCAGTCTCAACTGATGGCCTCTAAAAAGGTGTCTCATTACCAAGGTGTCACACAAGAAACATCTCATGATGGGTAAAAGCAAAGAGCTCTCTCAAGACCTTTTCAACCTTATTGTTGCAAAACATACTGATGGTATTTGGTTACAAAAGGCTTTTTAAACTTCTGAATGTTCCAGTGAGCACTGTTGAGGCCATAATCCGTAAGTGGAAAGGACATAATTTCACCATAAATCGGCCACAACCAGGTGTTCCTTGCAAGATTTATGACAGAGGAGTGACAAGAATTATCAGAAGAGCCAAGGACCACATGTGAATTGCTTCAGAAAGACCTGGAATTAGCAGGTACAATTGTTTTAAAGAAAACAATAAGTAATGCACTCAAGAAAATAAAGCTGCTAGAATGGCCCAGCCAGTCACCTGACTTCAATCCAATAGAAAATATATGGAAAGAACTAAAGATCAGAGTTCATAGAAGAGGCCCACGGAACTTTCAAGATTTGAAGACTGTGTGGAAGAATGGGCCTGAGCAATGCATGCGACTAGTTTCTCCATACAGGAGGCGTCTTGAAGCCATCATTACAGAGGATTTTGTACGCAGTATCAAATAACTTTCAGTTAGCATATTCAATACCTTTTCCCTGTGTCATTCAATTTTATTACACACAACTTCATTTCTGAACTTATTTGTTTTGGTTTCTTTGTATGTATGGATTGCATGGGTTGTGACCGACATGTGGGGAAAATGTCATGTTATTAGAACCTTAAGGCTACTTTCACACTAAGGCGCTTTACAGGCGCTATAGCGCTAAAAATATCGCCTGCAAAGCGCCTCTCCTGTCACTCCAGTGTGAGAGCCCAAGGACTTTCACATTGGAGCGGTGCGCTTGCAGGACGTTAAAAAAAAAAGTCCTGCAAGCAGCATCTTTGAGGCACTTTAGGAGCGGTGTATATGGCCTATTGAAATCAATGGACAGCGCTGCCGAAGCGCCTGCAAAGCACCACAGTAACCCTTCAAAGCGCCCCGCTACAAATACTGCAACTGTTGACTTTTAATATATGGACACTTACCTGTCCTGGGTCCCCGCTATGTCAGCACCTGAAGCCGATCTGTCCCTTGGTTCTCGGGTGGAGGCGCCGCCATCTTCAGTAAGGGAATCAGGAAGTGAAGCCTTGTGGCTTCACTTCCTGGTTCCCTACTGCGCATGTGCGAGTCATGCTGCGCAATCCCACTGATCCCTGCTGCCTTCTGGGACCTGTGTGTCTCCTGGAAGTGGGAGCAAATACCTGGATTACACAGGTTACTGCTCCCTCCTCCCCCCTGAAAGGTGCCAAATGTGACACCAGAGGGGGGGGGGGATTCCAAAAAGTGGAAGTTCCATTTTTGGGTGAAACTCCACTTTAACTCTTGGAGATGATCCACTGCAAATGTTTTTGTAAATATTAGCTTGAGCTATTGACATCTGTAAAGATCAACAAATCAAGCCAAAACAAGAAATTAAGGCAAAAGCTCTATCTGCTGGTTTAAATGCTAAATCTTAACATGCAATATATAATTACATGTATAACATTTTTTAGTCTTACCCATAATGAATACTACAATACTGAATACAACTACTGTACATGTACTCTAATTTATATTATTGAATTAATGTATATTATCGTCATATTAATTTACATTATTGTTTTAATGTGCATTATTGCCACATTCTGGTGTGAACAGGCACTCAGTTCTGCCTTCGAAAACAAATGGTTGTTCGCTATAAACGGTGTGTTCTGTCACAAAGTTAAACTCAGCTAAATGGTTTTCCATATCCACAGCTGTAAAGTGGAGACAAAGTAACAATTACTGTTCTAAAAGAAAACACCAAACACTGCCTCCGTAAATCAAGTTTCCGCTTTAGTTAATGAATGTCCCATTACTGTGGACTTGTCATTCTGCTGCCCATTCTACTACTAGTAGTAAGCACTGAGTCCATGCCTGTGATTGGCAATTTATTTGTATCCGTTTGTTGTTTTCAATTGCACTGCTTGTATGTAAAACTATTGTTTGATGGTCCTAAAAACCCACAATTGCACAAGTGAAATCAAATGGTTTCTACTTTTGAAAAATGGCCGCTATTCTCAATGTCTCGATGAACAAATTTAAAAGGGTCTGGACTCCTTGGGTAAACTATTATGTACTATTTTCTATCACCTTGTTTTGTTTCTGCTCTCCTTACTAAATTTTTTAACCTTAAACACACATATGTCCCCCCAAAATGCACACCCTACCTCAAAATACTAATTGCAAAAGCGGACTCCGTCAACTCTATTTTCTGTTGATCCAAATAGCTTTCAAAAACCTACATTTACCTATTGCCTTTCTCATTCCAACCATGGGCTATCCTCTTCAAAATGAAATCTGTATTTGGGAGATCCTCAGGGTGTAGATAACATGGGCCAGATCCAGAGAGAGAGTACGTCGGCGTATCTACTGATACGCCGGCGTACTTTCAAATTTCCTGCGTCGTATCTTTAGTTTGAATCCTCAAACCAAGATACGACGGTATCTGGGTTCGATCCGACAGGCGTACGCCTTCGGATCGTAGATGCAATACGTCCGCTGGGTGGATTTTGCGTCGTTTTCCGCGTCGGGTATGCAAATTAGCTTTTTCCGACGATCCACGAACGTACGAGCGGCCGCCGCATTCTCTTACATCGTCTCTAGTCTGATTTTTTCCGGCGTATAGTTAAAGCTGGTATTTTGCGGCGTATAGATAGACTTGCCATGTTAAGTATGGCCGTCGTTCCCGCGTCGAAATTTGAAAAAAAAAAAAAAAAAATGGCGTAAGTCTTCCCTGAATCAGAATGTACGCAAGTCCCGTCTTAAGTTAAAAAAATTACGTTGTTGCAACGTCATTTCGCTGAGAAATGCGCAGTTCATTCGGCGCGGGGACGCGCTTCATTTAAATGAAACACGCCCCCTAATCGCCGATTTGAATTCCGCCGCCAGAAATACACTACGCCGCCGTAACTTACGGCGCAAAATCTTTGAGGATTTGAAAGAACGCCAGGTAAGGTACGGCAGCATAGCGTATCTGCCCCCATATGTCTTCTTCTAATCCTCTTCAAAGGATTTCATGCTACTCTTGAACACTCACATGAAGAGTTGACAAGAGTTTATGTCCACAATACTGATTATACAGAGTATGGGCATGTACTCATGGGTGACCCTTTAACTTTATTATATGTATTACCATTTTTACTCTGTACCTGTCATCTCTTAATCATTACATTTTCAACAAAAATGTATAGAAACAGAAAACTATTGTTTGGTACCAGTTTTAGCCATGAAGAGTTCGAATAGAGATGGGAGTCAAATGTGGGGTGTGAACACAGCAATTTAAAAAAATCCTTTCCCGAGATGAATATGGAGGAAGCCTTTGGGGACTTCTCATTCTACAAATGTTAATTGTCTGACGGTCATGGTGACCCTCTTGCTTCAAAACTGACCCAAAATTGAAGGAAAGAAAATAAACAATTTTTCTTTGCCTTGGGACCAACTTCCTATAGCTTAGCCAAGAGCTTGTCCTGATCTGATGAAAATGTATTAAATTCCGCAGATGTTTAATGGTGGATTAGAGAAAAGGGTGATTGACTGGAGCAGCTGAGGAGGAAGATTACAAACATGTTTTTCTAAGCGAGCCTGTCGTATGAGGGATGAGTTCATTAAAGCATCATACTAAAGATAGAGGTGCTGACAGGATGAATTAGTATTTTTGTTTTTGCAACAATGTTGGCTGATTGGATTCCTTTTGACTAGCTTATTTATCTCTTTTAGAATCAGTAAGTATCAATTAAACATACAGTAAGCATTATTAGTGTATTATAATTCTAGTTTAAAAAAACAATTACCAAGTCAAAACTCAATTTTTCTTATTTCGTATAGAGTAGAAAGTTTAAAACCTTTGTCATTTTTATTTTTTATTTTTTTACCACCATCTATATTATAGAGATTTTCCCTACCTGCCTGTCCACAAAACAAAAAGTAAATGTAAAACTCCCCAAAGACGATGCCTTAAAACCTGCTGGCGGTACCCACACCCAATCAAAAACCCAGTGGCCTGGATTCACAAAGGACTTACGACGGCATATCTCCAGATACGCCGTCGTAAGTCCGAATGTGAGGCGTCGTATCTATGCGCCTGATTCAAAGAATCAGATACGCCAGAATTTGTCCAAGATACGACTAACGTAAGTCTCTTACGCCGTCGTATCTTAGGTGCATATTTACGCTGGCCGCTAGGGGCGCTTCCGTTGATTTACGCGTCGAATATGCAAATGAGCACGAAACGCTGATTCACAAACGTACTTGCGCCCGGCGCATTACTATACGCTGTTTATGTAAGGCGTACGACCGGCGTAACTTTACCCCCTCATAAAGCAGGGGTAAGTCATGTTAACGTATGGACGTCGGAAACGTCAAAACAGCGTTGTATTTTACATCGTTTGCGTAAGTCGTGCGTGAATGGGGATGGGCGTAGGTTACGTTCACGTCGACAAAGCATTGAGCCGATGTATCTTAGGGAGTATTTGCAACGTGATTCTGAGCATGCCCGAGCATGCGCCGTTCGTTCGGCCCTTAATTTGCATGGGGTCACGGCTCATTGTAATACAACACGCCCACTGCCTTGATAATTTGAATTAGGCGGGCTTACGCCGGCCCATTTACGCTACGCCGCCGTAACTTAGGGCGCAAGTTCTTTCTGAATACTGTACTCGCCTCTCTAAGTTACGGCGGCGTAGCGTATATGAGATGCACTACGCCCGCCTAAAAATACGCCAGTCTTTCTGAATCTGGCCCTCTGTATGCAGAGGCAAACTTATTTTTGGTCGTTTTGGATAGATTAGGAACAGTTCAACCCTCAGCAGCACAACACAGCAATATATAAACAGTTGGGTGTTTTAATACTTTGGGCTATACATACACACAAAAGTTTGACCAAAGTTGGCTTTACAGCCTAGGAATACCCTTAAAAAAACTAGCGTATATAAAAACAGTGCGGCTAAAAGTAGCAAGCAACTAATTTACAATGCTCATTTATCTTATGTGGAGCAGTACAGGAGTGGTAGTGTGCTATGCACAGGAGCACCATGGGTCAACCAAATCTAAAATGGTGTTCGGTCAATTACATTTTTTTAAGTGCATTGTAAACTGTTATTAGTAGAAAATATATAAATATTTAATTATATAAAACATTAATTACATGGTACACACAACACCAACACTCGACAAGTCACAGAGCATTAGGGTTTTTTCTTTAAAGAAAGAGGACAGCAAAATATGCTTTCAGACTACCTCTCTTCGATTGAATGCCTGTAAAGTGCTGTACAGAGAGGTTTACGAGTTACTGTGCTTTGTCGAAGTTAGGATTCAAGAGTAAAGATTGGCTTTTTAGGAATGGGAAATAGAGCCTAAAAGTCAACTCGATGGTTGAAAATAATAAATATGACTTGCAGAATCCAGGAAGTTGTAAAAAGAGATGACCAGCAGACAGACAGAGCTTAGAAAATTTATAGAGATTTTTCATGTAAGCTTATAACAGATTGTCAAAAATAACTATTGTTTGTATTGTGCAGTGGCTTTAAAGCTCAGTACAAACTATAAGAAAATTGGACGACCCGATTTTCCTTGACTTGATTTTTCACATGCCATACTCTGGCTGCTGTCGTCCATTTGGGGGTTCACGATGGAAACTCTGGACCGTTTTGCTCTGGCCCATTCTGCCATTGTTCTTACATTTAACACTGTGACACATCTTTTTATCTATTTAGATACATACCATCTGCATACACCCCTGATGAACAAGCAATAAACTCGCGAAACGTGCGTCAGATTTTCTGATGCGTGCATTTGTATATACTGCATTGTATCAATTTTAATTTACTTTACTATGTGCAAATCCATTGGCTGAGCCATTATGCTATATTATTCATGTATGTACATCAATTTTAATAAACATTTATACTGTTACTACTTTTGTTACTCAGTGGCAAACTGTGACCACCTCATTTAAAGTCCCAAGGGAGACTCCTTTTCTGTATATGTATATAGGGATGGAGGTGCATCACTGGTGACTGCAGACCTTTTATTTTTGTTTCTTATTTTGAGGGGACAGCAAATTTACACGGTTATACAAGCTTTACACTCTTTACTTTACATTGTAGTAAAGTGTAATTTCTTCAGTGTTGTCACATGAAAAGATATAATAAAATATTTACAAAAATGGGAGGGGTGTACTCACTTGACGTCCAGCCCTATTCGCGAACGACTTGCGCAAACGACGTAACATTTTTAAAACTCGGCGCGGGAACGACGGCCATACTTAACATTAGCTACGCCTCATATAGCAGGGGTAACTATACGCCGAAAAAAGCCTAACGTAAACGACGTAAAAAAATGCGCCGGCGGGATGTACATTTTTGAATCAGCGTAAATACCAAATTAGCATATTCCTTGCGTAACTATACGGAAGCGCCACCTAGCGGCAAGCGTGATTATGCAGCCTAAGATACGACGGTGTTACACCAGTCGGATCTTAGGGATATCTATGCGTAACTGATTCTCTGAATCAGGCGCATAGATGCGACCGCCCGCACTCAGACATACGACGGCGTATCAGGAGATACGCCGTCGTATCTCGTTTCTGAATCTACCCCCAATGACCATAAACATACAGCCAGAGCTACAATAGAATGGTTTAGAACTTTAGATCAAAGCATATTTATGTGTTAGAATAGCCCAGTCAAAGTCCAGACCTAAATCCAATTGAGAATCTGTGGCAAGACTTGGAAATTGCTGTTCACAGATGCTCTCCATCCAATCTGACAGAGATTGAGCTATTTTGCAAATAAAAATGGGCAAAAATATCACTTTCTAGACTTGCAGCTGTAATTGCAGTGAAAGGTGGTTCTACAAAGTATTGACTCAGGGGAGCTGAATACAAATGCATGCCACACTTTTCAGATATTTGTAAAAAAATAAATAAAACCAATTATAATTTTTCTTCCACTTCACAATTATGTCACACTTTGTGTTGGCCTATCACATAAAATCTCAATAAAATACAATTACGTTTTTGGTTGTAACATGACAAAATGTAAAAAATGTTAAGGGGGTATGAATAGTTTTTCAAGGCACTGCAGAACAGCAAGTAGCCAAAATGTCAAATGCTTTGCATTTTCTTTTGGCAGTTTGCATTTTATGCCTGCAATAACGTCTCCCGCTGGGATAAGCATTCATGCTTAAGGTGGGCTTACTGGTTGGAAGAAAAAAAGATATATTATGGGCACGTAATGGCAGCAGGAGACCTTTGTACTATATAATTTAAATGGTGTACTAATTGCTACCTTCCACATATAAAAGTGTGCGTGTGCTGGGAAAAGGAAAGTTCACATATTTGAAACATTTAAAGAGATTTTTTTGATATAATCAACTTTACATATAAACTTCAAAGTCTGACTGCATTGTAACACTTCTAAAATAAAATTAAGCTCTATTCACACTGGTAACACTGTGTTAAAGAAGAATTCCAGGTATGGATGGATATTTTATACATAGTTACATTGGTTCAGCTTGGACCAATATATATCATACCTGGACGATGCCTCCTAAAGCTGAAAATCACTGTAGACACCGCTACTCCAGTGACCTCCACTTGCTTCCTGTTCCTGTGCTGAGCAGTTGCTCTGCTGCATTCTCAACAGAGGAGGTTGGCCATCTGGCATTGGGGTTATTCAGAGAATGTTTTGCAGTTTTTGAATGAATGCAAAGCGTTCTGTGATTAACTGAGGTGGAGAGCATGATATCACCACTGATGTTGCTGCCCTGTCCCATCCCAGGGATACTGTCATCTCACGTCCTCTTACTCTTTGTACCCTCATTTCTTGTAGATGGTGACCAGGTTTTCACACATCTTAGGAGGGATGGTCAACTATTTTTTACAGATGGTCTCTGAATTCTTAAGGTTTCTTGGCGGTCTCTTGGCAATTCGAAGCTTCAGCTCCCTCCATACATTTTCTATACAATTAAGGTCTGGGGACTGACTAGGCCACTCCATTACCTTAATGTGCTTCTTCTTGAGCCACTCCTTTGTTTCCTTGGCGGTCTATGTTGGGTCATTGTCATACTGGAAGACCTATCCACGACCCATCTTCAGTGTTCTGGCTGAGGCAAGAGGGTTCTCATACAAGATTTTACAAAACATAGCCCCGTCCTTGTGCCCCCTCTCAGTGTGGCAAAGTCGGCCTGTACCTTTAGCAGAGAAACAGCCACAAATCATCATGTTTCCATCTCTGTGCTTGACTGTAGGGATGATGTTATTAGGGTTATAGTCAGCATTTTTATTTTACTCAAACACGTTGAGTTAATGCAGAAGGGCTCAATTCTTGCCTCATCTGACCACAGCACTTTCTCCCAATCCTTCTCTGAATCATTTAGATGTTCACTGGCATGACAGTACATGTGCCTTCTTGAGGAGGGAAAGTCGCCATGTTTTGGAGGAAGAAAAATACAGACTATGACCATAAGAACAGCATCCCCACAGTCAAGCACAGAGATGGAAACATTATGCTTTGGGTTTGGGGTTTGTTTCTCTACTAAAAAGGTACAGACCGACTTTGCTGCATTGAAGACCAATGGACGGGGTCGTGTATTGTAAAATCTTAGATGAGAACCTTCTTCCCTCAACACTGAAGATGGGTCATGGATGGGTCTTTTAGCATGACAAGGACCCAAAACATACCACCAAGACAACAAAGGAGTGGCTCAAGAATAAGCACATTAGGGTCATGGAGTGGCCTAGCCAGTCTCCAGACCTTGCTCCTATAGTATATTTATGGTGGGAGCTGAAACTTCGAGTTGCCAAGTGACAGCCAAGAAATCTTAAGGATTTAGAGAAGATCTGTAAAGAAGAGTGGACCAAAATCCCTCCTTAGATGTGTGCAAACCTGGTCACTAACTACAAGAAACGTTTTACCTCTGTGCTTGCCAACAAGGGTTTCTCCACCAAGTACCAAGTCATGTTATGCTTGGAGATCAAATACTTATTTTACTCACTCAACTGCAACTCAATTTATAACATTTGTATCGTGTGTGTTTTTTTGGGGGGGGATTTTTGGTTGATATTCTCTATCATTTAAAATACGTGTACGATACAAATAAATGTAGGGTTTCTAATTTGTAAGTCGGCAAACTTACAAAATCTGCGGGGGATCGAATAATTAATTTTCCCCACTGTAGTATGAAGTGAAGTCAGCACTATGAATTTGCATACTTTTTTCTGGGTTAGGAGGTTAAAAGTATTGAATCTAAAGAATCATCATGACAGTCAGGCAATAGAAGCAAATGTGTTTTTCCCTTGGACAGGTCCCTTTAAAAAACATAATTTTATGGTTTCACAAACTTTTCAGTCAGTTGTATTTACGGTTTTAAGGTTTATACATTCTGATGTTCAATATCTTAAAAACAAATAATAAAAAAAACATAGAGCCAGATCCACATACATTTAGTTCCGCGCAGCGTATCAGAGATACTCTACGCCGCCGTACCTTACCTGGCACATTTTCGAATCCTCAGCGAGTTTGAGCCTTAAGTTACGGCGGCGGAGTGTATTTCTGGCCGCGGATTTCAAATTGGGCGGTTTGGGGGCGGGTTTCATTTAAATGAAGCGCGTCTCCGGGCCGAATGAAATGCGCATGCGTCGTCCAGAAATTTCCCGCCGTGCCTTGCACGAAATGACGTCGCAGCGATGTCATTTTTTGAACTTAGACGTGAGTTGCGTCCATCCCTATTCACGGACGACTTACGCAAAAAAAAAAAAATTTTGACGCGGGAACGACGGCCATACTTAACATGGCAATTCTATTTATAAGCCGCAAAATACCAGCTTTAACTATACGCCGAAAAAAGCCGACTACAGACGACGTTAGAAAATGCGACGGCCGCGCGTACGTTCGTGGATCGTCGTAAATCGCTAATTTGCATACCCGACGTGGAAAACGCCACCCAGCGGACAGCGTACGAAGCCGTACGCCTGTCGGATCTAACCCAGAAGCCGTCGTATCTTGTTTTGAGGATTCAAAACAACGATACGACGCAGGAAATTTGAAAGTACGCCGGCGTACTTGCTCTGTGGATCTGGCCCTAACTCTTTATTAGCAGAAGTAGTTTCCTAAAGCTGGCCATACATGGATCGAAATTTGGCTGGTCCAGTAGCAACCGGACGAATGCCAATCAATCCATGGTCATCCCTTTTCATGAAAAGTCAATCTATCCACCAATTTCTCATGAACAGTCCTGCTAGAAAATTTCCATTCGATCAGCACTTACAGCCAATTAGCTGCAGTGCTGATCAGGAAAAAACGGTCTCATGTATAGCCAGCTTTGGAGACTCTATCCCATACTAAATGGCTGTGCGATGCCATACAGAATGTCGCTCCGACTCATTCACTTGTATGTGTAAATTACAGATTAAAGTGACACTAAACTAAAAAACAAAAAAGCATTCAAGTATGTATTCTTAAATCAGAAAAGTACCTTCTATTGCGATCAGCTTCCTCTGACTTCCTGTTAGAGTGTGGCTACGTTCATTCCTAATTGTTCCACTGTATATAGAAACGTAGCCACCCTCTTTTGCTCGCACCCTAGGAGACTATAGACTATGGAATGTTATACTTTCAGTACGGATTCTTATTAATGAAGAAAGGAAAAGAACTATAATTCACTTTAAGACAGGGTCAGGATGATTTCTGTGTTCAAAATCATTAATCGTTTTTGTTTGTCACACAGACGTCTTGGGTTTATATTGCTCCTTCACCCTTCTAAAGAATCTAACAAGGGTTCATAAATCTTTTCTTTTTTTTTTAAAGTGTTAACAAATCAGCGTTTTAAAATTCTCACACAACAATCAAAAGTACCAGACGGCTAGCACAGCTTTGACAGTTGAAAGGTTATAGGTTACGTTGTGTGATGCTTTTACTAATGGATGTGCAAAGCTTACCAAAAGGGGACATTACTGCAAGATTGCTGGCCAGATCTCCCTGCTCTTAATCAAGACCATCGTTTGCTTGAGTAAAAGTATTATTGAGTTACTGTTCACATGCAAGATTTGGGATTAGACATTTGGGCCCGGATTCAGAGAGATCTGCCTATCTTTAGGCAGGCGTAGTGTATCTGAGATACACTATGCCGCCGTAACTTAGAGAGGCAGGTCCCGTATTCAGAAACAACTTGCACTGTAAGTTACGGCAGCGTAGTTTATCTGACACGGCGTAAGCCCGCCTAATTCAAAATAGGCTGGTAGGGGGCGTGTTGTATGCTAAATAGTCGTGACCCCACGTAATTGACGTTACTAACGAACGGCGCATGCGCCGTCCGTGAAAGTATCCCAGTGCGCATGCTCCAAATTACGCCGCAAATAGTCAATGCTTTAGACGTGAACGTAACTTACGCACAGCCCTATTCGCGTACGACTTACACAAACGACGTAAACGACGCAAAATTCGACGCTGGCCCGACGTCCATACTTAACATTGGCTACGCCTCATATAGTAGGGGTAACTTTAGGCCGGAAAAAGCCTTACGTAAACGACGTAAATCAATGCGCCGGGCGGACGTATGTTTCTGAATCGGCGTATCTCGCTAATTTGCATATTTAACACGGAAATCAACAGAAGCGCCACCTAGTGGCCAGCGTAAATATGCACCCTAAGATAGGAGACTTGCGCCGCTCGTATCTAGGCAACTGTGAGGCGTATCTGATTCTATGAATCAGGCGACGAGTTGCGATGGCCCGCATTCGGAGTTACGACAGCGTATCTGGAGATAAGCCGTCGTAACTTCTTTCTGAATCCGGGCCTTGATATGTCTCTGACAATAAATTTATCAGGATATATTAATGTAGACATGGAAATATCTTCAGGAAAGTGGAAAGATAGCGCTGGACCCATAGGTTTATTTTACTGGTATTGTTATCTTAACCGCCGCATGACGATATACGTCAACAGAATGGCACGGCTGGGCACAAGGGCGTACATGTATGTCCCCATTAAGAACCCAGCCGGGGGTCGCAAGCGCACCGCCGCCGGCATGCTCGTGACCCCAGTCCGAAGCTCCGTGACCGTGGGAACCGATCGCCGCCGGTGTCCCGCGAGGCGATCGGGTCACAGGAGCTGAAGAACGGGGAGAGGTGAGTGTAAACAAACCTTCCCCGCTGTTCTCAGTGGCTTGTCACTGATCGTCTGTTCCCTGTCATAGGGAACTACGATCAGTGACGTCACACGTCCAGCCACGCCCCCCTACAGTAAGAAACACACAATAGGACACACTTAACCCCTTTAGTGCCCCGTAGTGGTTAACCCCTTCGCTGCCATTTTCACAGTAATCAGTGCATTTTTATAGCTGTGAAAATGACAATGGTCCCAAAAATGTGTGAAAGTGTCCGCCATGTCGCAGTCACGGAAAAAAAAAAAAATCGCTGATCGCCGCCATTACTAGTAAAAAATAAATATTCATAAAAAAGCCATAAAACTATCCCCTATTTTGTAAACGCTATAACTTTTGCTCAAAGCAATCAATAAACACTTATTGCAATTTTGTTTACCAAAAATATGTAGAAGAATACGTATCGGCCTAAACTGAGGAAAAAAAATGTTTTTATATATATTTTTGGGGGATATTATAGCAAAAAGTAAAAAATATTGCATTTTTTTTAAATTGTCACTCTATTTTTGTCTATAGCGCAAAAAATAAGAATCGCAGAGGTGATCAAATGCCACCAAAAGAAAGTTCTATTTGTGGGAAAAAAAGGACGCCAATTTTGTTTGGGAGCCACGACCGCGCAATTGTCAGTTAAAGCAACTCAGTGCCGAATCGCAAAAAGGGGCCAGGTCCTTTACCTGCCGGGTCTTAAGCGGTTAAAAGGTGGTGTAAATGATCTGGTTCCTGGGCAGGCGGCTTCTACACTCCAGAGGATCTCCACAGTCTCTTTCGTGTCATGGACATGAAATAATGTCTGGCAGCTTACCTTCTCCTCCATGTGTCCATTAGAGGCCTGACTCTCATCTGGCTGCCTTTTTACCATCTCTCCTTCCTGTATGGCCCCACCCCAGGCCATCCCAGGAAGTCTATATTAACTGTTGCACTGCAGGTCTGCTTTGCTGTACAACTTTATTTGTTAGCTTGTGTTCCTGTTTACTGTGTGCTACGTTAACCTTTCTGTGTACCGATTTTGGCTTGTCTCTGATTACTCCTGTTTGCCTGTGACCCTGACCTTTGGCCTGTCCCTTGGTTACCCTCGTCTGCCTGTTGCCCCGACCTTGGCTTACCCATCACTATCCCTTGTGTTCTAAATGGCTGCTTCCCCTCTCTCCCTACGGAGCGTGACCTGGGGGACCCCAGGGGCCGCAACCTGGGTTCAGTTGCAGTGAAGGCCATCCTCACCACTAGAGGCTCTGGTGAACACCTGCTGGACCTTAGACTCCATACCCTGGGGAATCTTGGGCTCACGTTTCCTCTCTGTCCGCAGCAGTCTGCTATTGGGTTCACTACCTTGCGGTGCATCCCTGTCTCCAACCGAGTGCATTTGTCACCTGGCCACAGGTGACCTGACATTTTGCTTGTACTGTAATATAAGAAGGGTTAAAATTTAAGCACCACAACACTGCTAAGAGGGCCAAAACTTTATTCCATTAAAGGACAGAAGTACAATTCAAGAAATATCCAACATGTTTCGGGGGTCTAAGTACCCCCTCCATCAGGGCTTGTACCCCTGACCTTTAATGGAATAAATTTGTAGCTGGACCTCTTAGCAGTGGCATGGTGCTTAAATTCAACCCTTCTTATTCTGTGAAAAAAGTTAAATAATAAGCCTAACAAGGGTCCTAGAACAACTCCAGGACAGCTGCAAAGACCTTCCATATCTCTTGTGAGCCATTTGTTATTGACTAAACCCTTTGAAACCACATTACTTTCACCTTTCCCACTGACTCCAGTGCATTCCACCAAAATAGCGAAATGTTGCTGAATTTCCTAATATTTATCCCAATTTTTTGAAAATTTAAACTCAATTTCACTCTTTCCTAATTTTATAGGGAACTAGGGTTACTAGGACTGAAGATGGGTGTAAAGAATTTTATGTTTGTATGAAAGTCTCACAATTCGAGCAATACTTGCAACAATTGGGCCCCTTGTGAACTCCTAGAGACTAATAATAAAAGATTTTGAACTCTTTGGAAACACATTTTATCAACACACAGAAATGTCAATAAGTTTCAGTGCCAGTGGGCACCATTTCTTGTTCATTTCAATGGTTTTTATTGGTTTTGCATAGAGAATAGTAAACAATGCATTTTGAACGTTCAGAGTGATGAGCAAGTAAAAGGACTGCACATTTCTTACTTTTTCATTGTGATGAAGAAAGGAGGGAATTACTGTGCCTTTGATTTTGTCACATCTCTTCAGAATATACATGATGCATTTATCTATCTATATGAGGAATATCCACCCGAGGAACCGCCAGTCTAAAAGGATATCCACAGGGGCTGCCCCATACACGCACTTGCCCATACTAGAGATAGTTGGTCCATTTTGAGGGGGTTCACATCTATGTGGGGGCACCATATCTGAGCACCTAAGAAGCACGGATTTCTTCATCAAATTTTGAGCACAAGTACTTTATGGATCCAATTCTTCAATGAAGACCACTTCTGGCATGACTTCTCCAGACAGTAGATGGGCATACCTGGGTCCCACTGGTTTCTGCCAGCTCTGTGCTGATGGCACTGCTTCCCATGTTGAAGGGAAGTAAGCATGTGTTCTCATCTGCTGCATTAAGTTTCCTTGGCCAACCACTGCATCTGCGGTTGTCAACATTGCTTGTTTCTTTGTGCATTTCAAAAGAGCTTGAACAGAACATCTTGAAACCCTCATGTGCTTTGAAATCTTTGCCTGGAAGAGACCTTGCTGATGCAGTACAACTACCTTGTGTACAACTACCTTGGTAGCAGAGTTTATACAGACAAAAAGAAAATTGGGGTTGTGGCGCTAAAGAGCAGTAATATATCAGAGAAAGAGTCCGCTGTATAAGGCTACATGGACGGTTCGACATAGGAGGTGCATCCGAGAGCACGAACAGCTAACAACTAGCGCGGAAAGACGTCTTACAACCCCCCTCTCTTCAGGATTTACCCATCGAATCTACATGCTGGATTCTATTATTTGAAATGTAAGTTCACACTGTAATCTGTATGCTATTAAAGCTTTATATCGCTTAACCTGGAGGCGCCCTCTGTTTCCTCTTTTCTTGGTAGCAGAGTTTGGCTGTTCCTCACTCAGTTTTAAGCTTCTTACACAGCTGTTTCTGTTTCAGTTAATGATTGTGTTTCAACCTTTATATGAAATTGATGATCATTCGCACCTGGTTGGTATAATTGGTTAATCATACACCTGACTCAAATCCTACAAAATTCCTGACTTTGGGCAAATGTACAAAGTGTGCAAGTGTAAGAATTTATCGATTTGATGTCGCTTTTTCTTCTGTTGACTCACTTTGCATTTTGTAAATTGATAAAAATAAATAATTAAAATATATATTTTTGAAAGCATTCTTACTTTACAGCATTTTTTCACAGATGCCTAAAACTTTAAAAAAAGTTGTTACAAGCTAAACATTATTATAAAACATTATTTTTTCTTCGAGTGTTTCTATAAATCAGATACAGATAAATATACAAATTAAAATGGGGCAGTACTTTAAATTCACACAATGTCCCAGTCAGAGCAGTTTAGCCTTGATCCTAGAAAATGAAAGGTGCTATTCTGTAGCATTAGCTGGGAATTTATCCCTCTGCAGACAGCACAGCTCTGTCTACTGCTCAGAATATTATTGCAGGCATCATTAGAATTTTATTTGGTGTCTGAATCCCCTCAGGCAATTCACGCCTGCTAATGGTTTTGCTTGTTGTCAATGGCTTATTTACATTTTGCCTGAATTGTATGTCAGGTTTTTCCTTTTCAGACAGCATACACCTGCTGCTGAGCTGGCTTACTATGTGGAATACAAAGAAAACAGTTACTTTTTTATGTACTTAATTCATGGGCCATATTTATAACAGAGAGCAGATACTGATTTATGCAAGACACCACAACCATTGCTCTGCATTGCATCAGTGTTTTTGTTTTAATTAATAAAATGGAGAGCAAGGTGTAACACTTCCCCCGAAGGAGCTGCTGGTTAGTTTTGGGTGGCATGTTACCTCTATTCCTTCGCCATCTAGGGTATACGATGAGTTGAGAAGAACTGCAATGTCCACACTTTAGGTGTCTTTTTCTGTGCTTTATTACCCAACGGGGTAGAATAATAAAAGTAGTAGCTGAAGAGGTAGAAGGGTAATAGAGAGTAAGTTCAGGTGTAGAACTTTGTTCGGAAACAATCCTGCTTCCAGGAATGTAACTTTCGTCGCCACTCTAGCCAGAGTGGGTATTGTGCACCTGGATAGGCCTCTGCCACCAGCCTAGAAGCCAGAATGTCACACGGAAACTTTAGCAAAGTCTGTGCCACAGACCTTCCCAAAGGTAGAGATGTATTCAGTCCAGAATCCTCCTCAACACAGGATTAAGCACCCGGATCCCTCTTGAATAAACTTGTGAACTCAAAACTGACAGGCGACCATCACTCAACCTCTCAGCAATTGTGCGTCCTTCGATGAAGTTCAAGGCCTCTCCTGAGATACCAGCATCGTGCTCGGTGCTATATTTTGATGTCCCAAAACATTCTACACACAGTATGGCTAATTTGGGTAGTAATCTGTTAAAGTCCAACTCCTGGTTTTAGTGAACTTTAGTTTGTTTGGACCAAGCTGGCCCAAATGAACTATTTCCTTTATAAAGAGATGTAGTGGCTACCAGCCAGTGGTGTATCATCCATGTGTGCATGGGCCTAGAGAGAAGGGGGGCCCACTGAGCCCTGACACCCAACATACACATGTAGCATATTAAAGCAAGTTGATCATATGCCCATGTGCCCCATAATTTAGTTTGAGGGTCCCAAAAGGAGGTAGCAGCCATGGCACTCTTTCCCTATTTTTAGCTGGTGGCGGGAGCAGCCATGCCGGTTCTTTCCGACAGTAACTTTCTTGGTCTAGATACCCACTGCCAGTATAGCAGAGTGATACAATGGTAAAGCTGCCTCAATCTGTCTGGCTTCTAAAGTAACTATTGAGGGCAGAAGATGGGGTTCTGTCTGAATAACAGGAGCCAGCTTGCTTGGGAGTCAGGCTGCATCTGCTCCAGCTCCTGTCAACACCATTCTACCAGTGCCTCCCCTCACTTACACCACCGCCTGTCCAATTTGACACACCAACTCCTATTTCTGCTCTCTCCTCTCCCCTCCTCTCTCCCTCCCTTTCGCCCTCCTCTTCTCTCTCCTCTCTCTCCCTTTCCCCCTCTGTCTCCCGCCTCTCACCCCCTCTCTCCATCTCCACTCCACCCCCTCTCTCCCTCTCCCCTCCTCTTCTCCCCCCCGCTACACGCACCAAGCAGTCTATGTGCACAGCGCTGAACACTGTGGCTGTTTGGGATGGTAATCCAAGCCTAGTGCATCTAACAGTTTCAATTGAGTGACTCCTATTGGTGAAAACCGGAATACCAAATAATACAGCACACAAAAATGTTTAGGTGGATAAGCTGGATGTGCCATTGGCGAGCAGTCTTTGTAATGTCCATGCTAAAACAACGCACATTGTACCACTAATAAAGGCCATATAAGTCCACTTTTATAACAGGAAGAATAAGATACAAAAGTCATGATTTCCAAAAACATGCTCCCACAGCAGAGATCCGCAGCACTTGGTGTGATGGTAAGCTTGTGTGGCTCTACATTACCCAACCTTTTGATCACTCAAAGCAGGAGAAGATGAACCCCCTTTGAGTAGCCACAAGGTTGCGTAATGTGGAGCCCTACAAGCTTGCCATCACACTAAGTGAGTTGGATCTCTGCTGTGGGAGCAGGGCCGATCCTAGGCAGGGTGCATAGGGTGCATTGCACCCAGGCGCCTGCAGAGATGGGGGCACCAAACATCTAACAGACCCTCTAACAGAAGCCCTCTCTGTGTCCATCACAGAGGCACTTCTCCAGGTCCCAATAAAGTACTTTGCTTCTCTTTCTGTATTTTGTTTATTGTTAAGAGATCATGTAAGGATCCCAGGATAATGAAGACTTTGTGGGGAGCATCTCTGTGGTTGAGTCATTGCCATAGAAACATTTGTAAAGGGGAGGAGTTAGTAAAATGACGATGCCCATGTGGGGGCGCCAGAAATATTTGCCCCAAGGCACCTGTGACCCTAGGATCGGCCCTGTGTGGGAGCATGTTTTTGGACATCATGGCTTTCGTTCATATTCTTCCTGTTATTAAAAGTGGACTAATTTTGTCTTTATTAGTGGTACAGCGTGTGTTGCTTCCACACGGACATTACATTTCTGCACAAACATAACATGTTTTATTATAGCCTGCTCACCAATCCCCCAACTTTTCCACACACCTTGGTGTGCTGCATTTTTTGGTATTCATGCACGCACTACAGCTTTTATTTTTCTTGCCCATCCCAAATTTTCCCAGGTCTTTTTTTATTTTAGTCTTGCTGGAATTTTGGTCAGGCTGACTTTTTAATTGTAAAATCAGGCAGATTATTTGTTTTAGGTATTAATGTTTACATCTTGTTTAAATGTTGATTGCCTAGGTTTATGATGTCATACCTCATGATGTGTACACTATAGCCTCCTTAAGCGGTGGTTCACCCTCTTTTACAACTTACTATCAATTCAACTGCTCTGCAAAAACAATGCCCATACGTTTTTTTTTTTTGTTTTTTTTTTGCGTGCTCCTTACCCGTTTGCAGGTCGATGTTTCCATCTGTCAATCAATATCTCCCGCGGGGAATGGGCGTGTACGTCCATTCTCCCCCGTCCTGTCAATTGAATTCAGGAACTCCTCCGTCCACGCGCTGTGCTGTAATCGCGCGACATCTCATCTGCACAACGGGGCGTGAACTTCTTACGCCGGCCGTTGTTATGGCAACCATGTAGTGTTGACGGCGACGCTCTCCGTCAACACTGCACATGCGCGGGATCGAGCGGTGAATGCTGGGAGGCCAGCATTCGCCTGATCCCGGAAGAAGACCTGTTGGCTTCAATATGCCCACAGCCAAGATGGAAACATCCATCGGAGCAAAATCTAATATATAATTTAATGAAATACAGCGCATCGGATGGCTGAACGTGTGGGACACCCTGTCAGTGCGCGAGTACAGGTAAGCTGTATTAGATTAGAGCAAAAAAAAAATAACGATATCCCGCGGAACCCCCGCTTTAAACTCGCCCACTTTTCACCGCAGCATGCTACGTGCAACACATTTTCTTTTCCTCTTGGTCTAATACCCAATTTATGATCTTGCACACAGTCCCACAGATTTAATAAAACTACCAGCACCGTATAAACTACCTGTAGCCTCAGCTACATACAGTATACAGCAATGTGTTTTGGCAGTGGGAGGATAACCTTCTGTCCTGCTCCCTGAACAACCTTAATTTTAAACAGCTTCTCTTCTCATAATCTGCAGAATTGTTTGGCATTCATCCATGAGTGTTAGTAGTACAAGTTTTTATATTAATCAGTTTGCAAAAACGGTCCAGATAATATTTAAAAAACATCCATGCAAATTGTAATACACGCTATAATTTCAGTAGGCCGCCACGTTTTATCTGGTCACGTCTCGGTAACCCTATTGGATTTATACACACTGAAACGTTGCATGATTTTATTCATGAGATTGAGAGAGTGTAATTAGCAGGAATGTGTAATTCAGCCGTTCCCGCAGTCTACATCTTTAGGTTGTTCATCTCACGGTATGAGGTACGTGGTAAATCGATTCGTCTGGCGTGATCTGGCACATATGTAGTTGGTCTACGACACATGTACTACGTGTACTGCTGGATGCAGCAACAAAGAGTTTGAAATTTCAGACCACATTCAGCAATGACTGCAGGAAAATTACGGTTGTATATTACCTTCACACTTGTTTCTGAACCCTCAAGGAAAGGGGGGAATCTTGTACAACACAAGCCGTAGAAGTGTGCTCTTCCTTCTATCACAGTTCATTAAGGTGGATTTCTTAGGCATTTCTGGGCATGATGTCAAAGCCTGAGTGATCGCTGAGACAGCGATTTTTCAGGGTCCTTACCAGGACAGGACACACATCATTATCTCAGCAGAGCTGGAACACTGTATTTTACCACATTTGGTACAACAAAGACGCCAAGGGCCCTACATTCAAATAAAATAAGAATTCTTACCCACTAATTGTCCTGCTGCATATAAAGCTATACACCAGGTGATGACCAATGCAAAAGATGAATGTTTTCAGTGCAGTGGCTTAGTGGTTAGCACTTGTGACTTACAGCACTAGGGTCCTTGGTTCAAATCCTGACACTATCTGCATGAAGTTTGCATGTGCTCACATAGGTTTACTACAAAGACATGTAGGTAGGTTAGTTAAAGCAAATCTCAAAGTGTTACTAAACCCAGGACCCTACATTCACTATATCTGATCTCCCACAAAACATGGAAATGCAATTATTTTAGGAAATATAAACTGTTAAATACCTTTTCTCATCGGCCGTATATTGCAGTCTTGTGACTTCTATCAGTGGCTGGTTAAAGCTTATAGGATGAGTTTTCATTCTCTTCTGATTGTCCTATGAGGCTACATGACTCCTGACCCTCTGATTGGCCCTGTTCTGATCCCTTACCCCCCCCTCCCCCCACAAAAAAGCAAAAACAACTCTCTAGCAATACACACCACACTGAGCATGTGCAGAGTGCCTCTTATGCCTAGTACACACGATAGGATTTATCCGCGGATACGGTCCTCCGGACCGTTTCCGCGGATAAATCCTCTGAGGATTTTGATCCGATGGAGTGTACACACCATCGGATCGAAATCCGCGCCGAATTCCCATCGCGATGACGTGTCGCGCCGTCGCCGCGATGATGACGCGGCGACGTGTGCGACGCTGTCATATAAGGAATTCCACGCATGTGTCGAATCATTACGACGCATGCGAGTGATGGGTTCGAACGGATTGATCCGGTGAGTCTGTACAGACCACCAGATCGATCCGCTGGAGCCGATTCCAGCGGATAGATTTCTTAGCATGCTAAGAAATTTTTATCCGCTGGAAATCGGTCGGCCCGAAATATATCCGCGGATAAATATCCGCTGGATCGTACACACCAGCGGATCTATCCGCTGAAACCGATCCGCGGATCAATTTCAGCGGATCGATCCTCTCGTGTGTATGGGGCCTTAGCGCTCTGTTCTATCGGGAGATGAATTGGGGACTGTGGAAGAAGGGAAGGAACAGAGTAGACAGGACCAAACAGCCTTTTACACAATGCAGAGGATTAACTCCTTAGGTTCCACAGTGAGTATAGCAAGCTTGCTTTACTGCATCTACAGACAGATTTTACTCTTGTGGGTTTAGTAGCACTCTAAGTGGAATTCCAGGCTATAATGATCTACTAAATCTGCTTCTAGCTCCTATTCTAACTATCCTACTATAAAGATATTTATACATACCCATTCTTAGGGCACTCTGGTTTGGTCACGTGATCTCCACAGTCGCCAGCTTTAGGCTGGCTACTACATAGGGGTGCAACAGATCAAAATACTCACGGATCGGATCGATCCTCGGATCATTTTCGGATCAGCAAAAAAAAAATGATTTATGAAAAAAAGTCGGATTCAAGTCTGGGCTCTAGCTGGGCCAATGGCTCTATATGGTAATCAGAACCCACACATTTTTTAAGTCATCCCAATCCTAACAGGTTTCCATTAAATGTGAAATTTATCTAAAAAAGGTTTTTATTTTCCTCTACAGCTTTAGTGACCTAGCTTACATATAATGAATGATGTCCCACGTCATTCAGGCTGCTGGATCCTGTAGAAATCTTCTGTGCAGGGGCCGGTCTGGTCCTCTTTCTGGCACTGAACTTCCAGCTCTGCAGAGGTTAATAGGTTCAGGTCTCTGTGCTGAACACAATAGAAGAAGCTCCCAAGGGGGACTATCCCCCCTCTTTAACCCTTAAGCCCTGGGTCAAAAACTCGTCGATCAGACGATCGTGACCGTGCTCAAAGTAAGTACTAGGTAAGGGGCCAGGCAGTAACAGGAGAGCCAGCACCAATCAGTGAGCAGAGACAGGACATCCCATCCAACCAATCACAGCCGATCTGTGATTGGTTGGGGTGGAGCAAGATGGCCGCCGCTCCGGAGCTAGGCCAAAGCCGGGGACTTTCCTACGGCCTAGGCTCCGGAGCGCTCCGCGGATCGCGTGGTGTGCCGATCCTAACGGGGTGACCCGTTCGGATCACGGATCGGTAGCGATCCGTTGCACCCCTACTACTACAGGTGGTCCTTGAATGGACAAGCCACGGTGACGCCACTCCCGCGCATGCACGCAGAAGTGGCTGTTCACAGCACAGGGCTTTGAAGGAACATGCACGTTTAGGAGATATATGCTGTACCTATAGGTAAGCCTTATTATAGGCATACCTATAGGTAGAAATCAGTCAAGGTAGTTTACACCCACTTTTAAAAGTTGCACTAAACCCTCCTATCCTTTACAGTCATTGAGGCCGCCATCTTAGCCTCTGTTTGATTTGGAGTTGCCCTGGTGCTTCAGAAGAGCTGATTTGAGTGCTTTGAGATTGTACAGAATTCTAAAGGGCGTCACCACTAACAAAAAGTTGAGTAACACTGACCTGAAAAATACTGAAGCCAGAGATAGCCAGGCAACTAGCATTTTCAGCAGGTGATCAGCAATGGCAGCTGCCATTTTTTTTCCCCTATAACATTCTTGGATCAGATTAATTGTAGATTTGGGACATCAGCCTGTCACATTTGAAGTGATGGATTCAGGTAAGCGGGGTTCATTCATGTTTGTTCAGATGTACCATTACATGTCTGCACAGGACAAGCCAGCATGCAGCAAAGCGAGTTCAGAAGACGTTCGGCTGCACTAACGCATTAACCTTTAGTAACAGTTGTCGGCAATTATGCAGTCTGTAGCTGGGTCAAAGGATACGTGGGTTGTCTTAAGTGCAGCTTTGAACATTGTCACGGTAGGAAAACAAAACTGAAATATCGTTGTCATTTAACCTCAGTGGCTGCACTTATGTAGTCTTTAATTCTATTGCCATATGTTCTAGAGACAGTGTCTACCATTAGTTATATATCATGGCTCCTCAATAGAGACACATCAACCCTGGGAACACATCACAGGGATCATTGGAGAGTAACACTAGTGAAAAAAGAAAAGTATTTCCTAGGAGTTTTAAAGCTGAACTTTGGACAAAAAGATTTAATTTACAGTGCCTTGAAAAAGTATTCATACCCCTTGAAATATTCCACATTTTCTCATGTTACAACCAAAAACGTAAATGTATTTTATTGGGATTTTATATGATAGACCAACACAAAGTGGCACATAATTGTTTTTCAAAATTGTTTACAAATAAATAAGTGTGGTGAGCATTTGTATTCAGCCCTCCTTTATTCTGATACCCCTAACTAAAATCTAGTGGACCCAATTACCTTCAGAAGTCACCTATTTAGTAAATAAAGTCCACCTTTGTGTAATTTAATCTCAGTATAAATACAGATGTTCTGTGAATCCCTCAGAGGCAGCTGGTGCTCAAAATGTTTGGGGGGGGGGGGGCGCAAACGTAAAAAAAAAAAAAAATTGCAGCCTCACTGTGCCAATCAAATGCAGCCACTGTGCCATCAATTATCACCACTGTGCCATGCAATCAAATGCAGTCACTATGCCATCAATTCGCACCACTGTGCCATGCCATCAAATGCAGTCACTGTGCCATGCCATCAAACGCAGCCACTGTGCCATGCCATCAAACACAGCCGCTGAGCCATGCCATCAAACGCAGTCGCTGTGCAATGCCATCAAACGCAGCCACTGTGCCATGCCATCAAATGCAGTCACTGTGCCATGCCATCAAACGCAGTCACTGTGCCATGCCATCAAACGCAGTCACTGTGCCATGCCATTAAAACGCATTCGCTGTGCCATGCCAAACGCAGCCACTGTGCCATGCCATCAAACACAGCCACTGTGCCATCAATTGTCACCACTGTGCCATGCCATCAAACGCAGCCACTGTGTCCCTTTAATTGTCGCCACTGTGCCAATCTTCACCACTATGCCCCTCAATTGTCGCCACTGTGCCAATTGTCACCACTGTGCCCTTTTTCGCCACTGTGCCCATTGTCACTACTGTGCCCATTGATGCCACTGTGCCCATTGTCACTACTGTGCCCATTGTTGCCACTGTGCATGTTACTGTGCCCTTTAATTGTTGCCACTGTGCCCATTGTCACTACTGTGCCTATTGATGCCACTGTGCCCTTTTTTCGCCTCTGTGCCCATTGTCGCCGCTGTGCCCTGTAAAATGCAGTTACCTTAATCCTTCGACGTCCCTCGATGTCTTCTTCTCCCGCCTTGGTGACGCTTCAGCAAATCAGGTAACTGATAACCAGAATCGGCGAACCTGATTGGCTGAGACGGCCGTCAGTCTTATCCAAGGAAAGCACCCCGTACGTTCCCTGGATAAGACATCCGGGAGACGAGGGCTGTACACGGAAAGCCTATCAGGCACTTCCGCACAGCTAACCAGCTGCCGTTATTCAGGTGGTCGGCGCTCAATGTCCGGCCACCTTGAATAGACCAGCGGCAGCTGGCAATAACAACATACATTCATGCACAGCTCCTCTGTGACTCTCCTAGGGCTGAACGCTGGGACGCTGCATGGCAGTGTGGTAACCTGACTGTTGGTTCCCCTATACCTCCACTGTTTAAGTGTTGGGGAATTCTCTGTTGCAGTCTTCAGCTGATTATCTTCAGCTTTTTGTCCTTTAACATCAATTACCTGCATTGATGCCTGCTCCCTAGCTGCCCCTATTCTATTGCTATTACCAGCATAGACTTTTACCTACTTTTGTTTCCCCTTGTTCGCTACGGTGGACTTTGGTCAGCGAAACTTGCACTACGGTCCTTGACTCCGGAACAATACCTCCTGAAGAAGCGGTTCGCCGCGAAACCGGTAGAGGTTCTTCTAGGACTCCCCCTCACAACTGCTGATACCTCATGGCTCCTTCCGTTTGAAATAACATCTCTGTATCTCTATGTGGGGTTGCTAGTCCTAGCCTTGTTTTATATATGGAACATTGTATGTTTTTATGTATAATAAATGTAATTTTTTACTATACTTACTCATGTTATCAGTACTGAGAAAGTCCATTGATACACATCCTTACTGGGTAATAGTCTGTGTGAGTCTGTGGTACTAGCAGCCACTACCCCTCTATTCCTGGTGCCCCTTTATTTCCTTTTTTAAAGATATGTTTTTATTAAGTTTTATAAACCAACATACAAAAGAAAACTTTTATTCATGTTATTCATATTTGTGCATTTACAAGTAATACATTTGTACCTTCAATAAACAGGTTCCAACTGACACGTCTCTTGTAATTATTAACTAAAAATTTACAGAAGATGTTGAATTGTAAGTCTGTTAACGTGCTGCACATTTTCACTGGCAAGTTGTACACTTGCAGAGCACTTTAAAAGTGTCCTAGTTGACACTTTTCCAATTTGTACCACATTTGCGTGGCAAGTCCCTAGCAAGAGCAAAGTTGCAGAGGTGAGTCTACAGCAAGCGCTTTGCAGGTCTATCGCATGAAAATTAAGCCACAGTGACCCCTGGTGGTGGGAAGTCATCCCACCACCAGGGGTCACTGTGGCTTAATTTTCATTGCAAAACATAACTGAACCAGAACTTGCAGAATGTTTGCCAACAAAGATGATCTGCAGTCATGCAATGCAGACTTGCTGCAATTGTGCAACAAACTTGTGAAGCCTGACAAGTCTAGCAAAAGCTTGGCAAGTCATTTCAAACTTGCAGCTCTATTGCTTGCTATCTGGGTAACTATGGGCCAGATTCTCGTACCTGCGGCGCAGCGTAACGTAACCCGTTTACGTTACACCGCCGCAAGTTTTCAGTCTTAGTGCCCGATCCACAAAGCACTTACCTGGAAACTTGCGGCGGTGTATCGTAAACACGTCCGGCGCAAGGCGGCCCAATTCAAATGGGGCGGGTACCATTTAAATTAGGCGCGCTCCCGCGCCGGACGTACTGCGCATGCTCCGGTCGTAAGTTTCCCGACGTGCTTTGCGCGAAATTACGACGCAGCGACGTGTTGAGAATCGCGACGTGCGTAACGTACTTACGCCGGGAAAACAAAAAAATTCAAAAGCGAAGCGGGAAAGACGTGCATACTTTAACATGGTGGAGTAATTTTACACCATGTTAATAGCAGCCCTATCTTTGCGATGGGAATCTAAAACTTGCGACGACGTAACGACAGGAAAAACCTTCGTGGATCGCCGTAACTTCTAATTTGCATACCCGACGCTGGTTTACGACGCAAAGTCCCCCCAGCGGCGGCCGAAGTATTGCAATTACACCTGTCGGATCTTAGGGCTAGCTATGCGTAACTGATTCTATGAATCAGTCGCATAGTTAGAACAGCCCTAAAACAGAGATACGACGGCGTATCAGGAGATACGCCGTCGTATCTCTTTTGTGAATCTGGCCCTATATATGTAACTATATAATACATTGTTTGATAGTAAGTTTATTCTTATTAGACAAGAAAGAGCACAAAAGTGAAAAAATATTAAAGGACATGCTACAGATTGCATAGGAATCTTAATATTGTGAAGCAATATGTCATTATCATTGGCCAAAGTGACAGTGACCCCCCGACTAGCCACAAACAGTGACCACAGCATTGCGCAAGTATTACGGTTTACCAAGACATCATTTAGAAAACCTTTGCTGCTACAAATAGTTGGGATTGCTGTAGAACACATTTCACAATATTACAGCCATTGGTTGGAAAAGATATTTCAGGATAACATTAGGAATACAATTCAGTCTGAGAAAACTTCCTTTAGCTAAACCAAGGCAATAAATGGGCACAGCTTAAATAAATACTGGTCAAATATGGTGTTATTACTGACCTTCTTTTATAAATGCTTCCCTGGTAGGTTCTGACCTCAACCTCAAAGCGGTAGTAAACTGCCAGAAAGAAAACAAAAATGGGCCCCCCTGCAGGTTTAAGTCATAATGTACAAGTATGTAGTGCATGCTAGCACATTATGATAGACATACCTGGACACAGAGCCCTCCAGCGCTGAGCTGCCACGGCTCCCTGGCGCTTCCATCTTTACCCAGTCTTCCTTCCGAGTTCACGAACTCTGGCTCTATGAGTGGCGCGGGGACGTGATGACGTCACGTTCATTTGAATGGCACCTAAAATTGCGGTGTGGTTCTGCCGTGATTGTCACGTGATAAATAGTGCTGCAATCGTGGTAACCCGCATCGCGTGAAGCTTGCTGCCCAAAATAAGTTCATGAGCTGCTTGTGGGCAACATGCTTCACGCGATGCGGATTGCCGCAATTTATTGTGCGACAATCGTGGCAGAACTGCACAACGATTTTATATGACATTCAAATGTGCTTTCTGCAATTTGTCATTCACGCCTCAGTGCTTTAAAATTGCGGGCAAAATTGCAGAAAAGCTACACGCAATACAAAACACTGAGATGAGCAATGAGAACTCACCAGCATTCGAATTCCTCTCCACTCCAAAACTAAAAAATAAATAAAAGTTTTGCCTTTAGTTATAGTTTAAACAATTAAAATGGCTGAAAGGTTCTTCTTAAAGCTTCTAAAGTTCCACCAAATTTTTAAAGTCAGCAGCTACAAACACTGCAGCTGCTGACTTGTAAAATAAGGACACTTGCCTGTCCAGGGTGCCCGCTGTGAAGGATGCTTCAGTTTAAATTCTCCCTGCTTGGTTAATGCTGTGTTAGAAGGTGACTCACTCCTCTAACAGACTAGTGATATGTTAATGACCCTTCCTCAGCCAGCTCCCTATTTCAAAGGGTTAATTGATCTATTGTGTGTGTGAAGGAGCCCTGTGGTTACTGTTTACTGTGATTAGAAGGGGCTCATGTTAATTATTCTGATTGCTTCATTGTGGTAATTATCCCTTCTATCCACGGGGCCAAGCTGTCTAGTTAATGTATTCTGTTTGAACTAGTAATTAACGTCACTGATGTCATTATCTAAAGAAAATGTGTTTTCAGGTCGGCTCCGAAATGTCTGCCTATGATCTGTATGGAAGCCCCAGTGTGTGTGAGAAGAGGGGGGAGATTTCATTGTTCCTTGATTGAGGATTTAGCTTGAAAACTGTATATATACCAGCATCAAGCTGCCATTAAAGTGTCTTGTTCCAGCAGTAAGCGTGACCCATGTGTGGCTTATTGGGGCGATTCCAGGAATGTTCCTCCTCGTGGAATATTGGGTGATGCTCTTTATGGAAGAAGGGAATATTTGACAGGGATATCATTCTAATACCGTCACACCCGCTATGTCCTCACCCAAAGCCGACCCGTCCCTCGGCTCCCAGGTGGAGTCTCGGCATCTTCATTGCGGCTTCACAGCCTGGTTCCCTACTGCGCATGCGTGAGTTGCATTTTTGGGTGGAACTCCACTTTAATACTGACCTGCAAGCAATCCGATACACAGATCATATACTTCTATAGGAACGGTCTTGCCTGTGGATTTGTATTTATTTTTCCCTCCAATCCTGATATTTACACAGTGATGCCACACAGCACAGCCCTAACTGGCAGGGCAGAGCAGGGCACCTGATTATGTACAGGTCTTGTCCCTCCCACAGCCTGTAATTGGACAGTGAAAAGAGAAGCAGCACACCAATGACCTTGTCTCCCCATCACTCTGCTCTCTCCTCCTATTATCATGTTCAGTGCCACTGAACTGTCTCCTTGTGCCACCTCTCCCCATTTGTGTTGTTGTACTGAAATAAACTCATGCCAAATCAAATTTGCACACTTATTCAAAACAAAATGTAATCTAATAGAGAGCTGCATTAACATGTGCCCTTTCAGGGGCGGACTGACAACTCATGGGGCCCCCGGGCAATAGAAGATTATGGGGCCCCCGGGCTTACAGATTGCCACCAAGCCAGGAGGCAGTACAGAGGCGGGGCAGCAAAAATCTCGGGATTTTCACGTCAAAAGCATGTCGGTTTTGGACATATCAGGGACAGATGTAAAAAACAAAACAAAAAAAAACAAAACACAGATTCTTACATACTGTCCTTGGTTTTACTGAGCCTGGCAACCCTGATGGGGCCCCCTAGTGGCATGGGGCCCTCGGGCAGAGCCTGAGATCCTCAATGGTCAGTCCACCCCTGTGCCCTTTATATCTGGCTAGACGCTTTAAAGAGAGCTTTGATTATTATACAGGTGGGAGTATAATGCAACACAATGGTTATCTTGTGCTACTGAAAAAATCCACCAGTGCAACAGAATTTCTCGTTTTACTTTTAGAATTTGAACAAATTGAGCACTTCATGTCATTCAGATTATTAAAATAAACAGATTTGAAACTATAATGGATACAACCGATCTTTATCATAGAAATGAATAGCTTTTTGTCACTTTGTTTATGCTTCATGATGCCCAGGGTAAGTCAGTCCCGTGAATTGTCATGTCATTTTCCTTTAGTATTAGGTTATATAAATACCGTTTTGGGTGGCTTTTATTACTTTAGATATTAGATTACGTGTAACTCGGTCATTACGACCCAGACTACCCTCTCCATGTTTATGTGTTGTGTCCCAGTAAATGAGAATTCGAAATGTAGCTGTAATTATTTATTACATAATAATGCTGTCTTTGCAGTTTAAGAGGAATAAGTAAAAAAGTATTTTCATATTATTATAGTCTACTACCAGAGCTTACAGCTCGTACGCACAGGGTATGGTATCATATACTTTGCAGCACAGGTAAAATAAAACTAACAAAAGACTGTATTGTCTTCTATGGGATGAATAGGAAAAAAAAGGTCTTTATATCTGGTGCGTTGCCCTGCATGATCCCATTTAACTCTATTGAATGGGGTACTTCAAAACCTCAGCTAAATGCATTTTAAAATACACTACCATATGCATTGCCATTTGTGTTGCATTGTCAATCAGTCCCTGAAGTCATCGGGCCAGATCCACAAAGAACTTACGCCGGCGTATCTATTGATACGCCGCGTAAGTTCTACGATGCGCCGTCGTATCTTTGTTTTGTATCCACAAAACAAGATACGACTGAATGTGGGCTCGATCCGACTGACGTACGTCTTAGTACGCCGTCGGATCTTATGTGCATATTTACGCTGGCCGCTAGGTGGCGCTTCCGTTGATTTCTGCGTAGAGTATGCAAATTAGCTAGATACGCCGATTCTCAAACGTACGTACGTCCGCGCATTTTTTTACGTCGTTTACGTAAGGCTTTTTTCGGCGGAACGTTACCCCTGCCTCTATGAGGTGTACGCAATGTTAGGTATGGACGTCGGGACAGTGTCGAATTTTCCGTCGTTTACGTAAATCGTTCGCGAATAGGGCTTTGCGTAAGTTACGTTAACGTCGTCTAGGCATTGAGCGGGTAATTTAATTTGAAAATTCGACGTGATACTGAGCATGCGCGCGCATGTGCCGTTCGAAAAAAAGCATCATTTACGTGGGGTCATGCTTAGTTTACATAAAACATGCCGACCTGTTCCTCATTTGATTTAGGCGCGCCTGCGCCGGCACATTTACGCTACGCCGCCGTAACTTACGTCGCAAATTGTTTCTGGATAAGGAAACTACGCTCTAAGTTACGGCGGCGTAGTGTATCTGAGATATGCTACGCCTGCCTAAAGATAGGCAGTTCTTTGTGGATCTGGTCCATCCTCTTTTTTGCCCAATCAACAGGTTCACTTAAAGCAGTTGTATACCCCTTTTTTTTTTTTTACTTTTACCTACAGGTAAGCCTATAATAAGGCTTACCTGTAGATAAAAAGAATATCTCCTAATCTTCAGACTTTAGAAAGGGCCGGATTGTGGCCGGTGGGTGCAGAAAATGTCCCGGGCCCAGCACCAGTAAGAGTAAATGTGGCCTCGGGGTTGGTGTTCAGTAGGGGGAGAAGTAGGGCCCTTAACAGTATGAGAAATAGTATCCCATCATTGATATCAGTAGAAGAAATAGTGCCCCCTTGTTGGTGTCAGTGGAAGGAATAGTGCCTCATATCAATTGGAGGAATAGTGCCCCAAGGGCCGGATAAAGGCTAGCAAAGGGCCACATCTTGCCCTCGGGCCGCAGTTTGGAGACCCCTGGTTTAGGAGATATTCCCGTTGCAATGAGCCGAATGCGCTCCTAAATTTCTCGGCTGAAAGTCCGGCAGATGCCGGACCTTGCCGGAAAGAAGTCTCCCGCGCATGTGCATGAGTGACGATATCGCGGCTCCAGCCACTCACAACGCTGGAGCCGCAATACCCGGAAGACACTCCGAGGGAAAATGTCCGCTCCCTCGGCGTGGACCGGGATCATCTGCGAAGCCTCGTTCTAAGGTAAGTATTTCATAATGAGAAAAAATGTGATACTGCGCTCAACTAACTAAAAAACAAATCTGAGTATATAAGCTGCAACAAAAATTGTGATATACACACAATAAAATCAAATACAAAACAGGTAAGTTGCGCTAACTAAGAGTGAATGAGGAATATCAATATAGTTGATATAATTAGATAGTGTCCATATATAAAAATTCATAAATGATACAATATAATAAAAAGTTCATAAGTGAATAAATTGTGAATAGATTATTGAATGAAGTTGTGCCCGTGACTGAACGCACAAAAATTCCTCCACCGGTGCAATGAATAAGTAAATGTCTATGAGCTTACCAGAAAGGCAAGCAAGAAAAGCTTGCAGCTGAACTCCCCAGCTAGGGTCTTTAATGGAAGTCCGGATGGTATTCCTCCAATGTAGGTGGATAGATCCGGAATCCGAAGAACATGAAAATAAATATGCAGGCAACAAATAGTGATGTACCGTAGGTATCACGAATATAGGCACACCAAGGGAAAGCCTCCACCAAAAGGAATCACCGAATAAGGGGGACTCTTACCAGACAAATGAAAATATGGAGCTTGTGGCCAAACGCGAACGCGTTCCCCAGACGACGTCACATACTGACGAAACGTACGTCGGGAGGAGGAGACGCTTTGACGTGCTGCGTCTAGGTCCAGAGGACGGGCGTTCGTAGTAGCCGGCCGGCTCGAAATTACATGCTGTTTTTACCTGTTTTTATGTAAGTGATATCTACCATATTAAATTGTTTCCCTACGGTACATCACTATGTGGAATTCCTCTTTTTTATGGTGACTTACTTGGCCAATATTGTACGAGGGAGTCGTTTGCTTTCGATTGATACTTTCTGAAGTTAACCCCTAAAGGCCCTGGCTGGGTTTGGCCACAAGCTCCATATTTTCATTTGTCTGGTAAGAGTCCCCCTTATTCGGTGATTCCTTTTGGTGGAGGCTTTCCCTTGGTGTGCCTATATTCGTGATACCTACGGTACATCACTATTTGTTGCCTGCATATTTATTTTCATGTTCTTCGGATTCCGGATCTATCCACCTACATTGGAGGAATACCATCCGGACTTCCATTAAAGACCCTAGCTGGGGAGTTCAGCTGCAAGCTTTTCTTGCTTGCCTTTCTGGTAAGCTCATAGACATTTACTTATTCATTGCACCGGTGGAGGAATTTTTGTGCGTTCAGTCACGGGCACAACTTCATTCAATAATCTATTCACAATTTATTCACTTATGAACTTTTTATTATATTGTATCATTTATGAATTTTTATATATGGACACTATCTAATTATATCAACTATATTGATATTCCTCATTCACTCTTAGTTAGCGCAACTTACCTGTTTTGTATAGTATTTCATAATGAGCTAGTATGCGTTGCATACTAGCTCATTATGCCTTTTGCCTTACAGGTTAAAAAAAACACTACCGCTTTAAAGCTCCTTGATAAGGAAGTATTGTTTAAATACAAGAGTCATGTGTATTGCTTTTTGAATCTTGAAGCGGCCCTGATAGGCTGTCCGAGTACAGCCCTGAGGCTGTAGTCGGCTTCCTGAAGCTCATCCTCGGGACGTACCGGCCGTACGTCCGAGGATAAGACTGACAGGCATCTCAGCCAATCAGGTAACCTGATTGGCTGAAGCGTCATCGAGGGACATCGAGGGACGTAGAAGCCATAAAGGTAAGTGCCAGGGGGGGTACTGGGCACGGTGGCTACAAGTGGGGGCATAGTGGCTACAAGTGGGGGCACAGTGGCAACAATTAGGGGCACAGTGGTGACAATTGGGGGCACAGTGGTGACAATTGGGGGCACAGTGGTGACAATTGGGGGCACAGTGGCGACAATTGGGGGCACAGTGGCGACAATTGGGGGCACAGTGGCGACAATTGGGGGCACAGTGGCTGTGTTTGATGGCATAGTGGTGACAATTGATGGCACAGTAGCTGCGTTTGATGGTATGGCACAGTGGCTGTGTTTTGATGGCATGGCACGGTGGCTGCGTTTTGATGGCATGGCACAGTGGCTGCGTTTTGATGGCACGGTGGCTGCGTTTTGATGGCATGGCACAGTGACTGCATTTAATGGCATGGCACAGTGGTGACAATTGATAGGTACAGTGAGGCTGCAATTGTTTTTTTTGTTTTTTTCGTTTGCGCCCCCCCCCAAAAAATTTGGAGCACCAGCCGCCACTGCCCTCTTCTGCAGTTTTCTGCAGGCAGTCTGTAGTAGGTGGACCCACTGGGCCCCTCCCACAGCTTTGCTGTCTGTATATCCTTCTGTAGTGTGTACTTGTTTCAATTAATTTCTGTCTGCTGCTTCATTCCTCTGCCATCAGCATGAATCACTTCTGACAAGTTTTTCTGACACCAAGAGAAAAAGTGAGGGACCTCCAGATGCTGGACAGCCTCAACTCTGGTTCTGTGAGCTGTGTAAAAGGGGGTGTGTCTCTTTCATCCAATCAGCTCTCAGACCTCCCCTCACTGAGCTTTGCTCTCCGCCCTCTTTTTCCAAATTCTCAGACAAGCTTTATAAATTCAGCACTTTGAATGAATGTAGAGAAGACTGAAGATAGACAGATGCAATATATTTAGGAGGATTTTTTTCATCTCTGTGCTTCGCCTGAAGATAGTTCCTTCACTGAGTATATGTTTTGCCGCGTACACACGACCATTTTTCATGACGAGAAAAATGCCCTAACCTTTTTTTTTTAGAACCTGCTCGTTTTTCACATCGTGAAAACGGCCGAGTGTACGCTTTAATGAGGGGGAAAAAACGTGCATGCTCAGAAGCAAGTTATGAGACGAGGAAATTAGCAAAAGCAGCCCAAAGGGTGGCGCCATTCGAATAGAACTTGCCCTTTATAGTGCCGTCTTACTTGTTGTACATCACTGCGCTTTGCTCGAGTATTTTTTTTCCACAAAAGTGTGTATGCAAGGCAGGTTTGAGAAGAATCACAACAAATCACGTAGAGAAAAACATTGTTTTCTTTTGCATGACATGAATAACGGTCATGTGTATGCGGCATTATAGCTGGATTCAGAAAGATTTACGCCGGCGTATCAGTAGATATACGCCGACGTAACTGAATCTGCGCCGCCCTAAATTTAAGCGTATTCTGGAAACCAGATACGCTTAAATTAGGCTAAGATACGAGCGGCGTAAGTCTCCTACGCCGTCGCATCTTAAAGTGTAATTTTTAGGCTGGCCGCTAGGTGGCGCTTCCGTTGAGTTTGGCGTAGAATATGTAAATGACTAGATACGCCGATTCACGAACGTACGTGCGCCCGTCGACGTTTCCGTAAGAGATACGCCGCGTAAAGATAAAGCTGCCCCCTAGGTGGCGTAGCCAATGTTAAGTATGGCCGTCGTTCCTGCGTCGAAATTTGAAAATTTTACGTCGTTTGCGTAAGTCGTCCGTGAATGGGGCTGGACGTAATTTACATTCACGTCGAAACCAATACGTCCTTGCGGCGTACTTTGGAGCAATGCACACTGGGATATGTACACGGACGGTGCATGCGCCATTCGTAAAAAACGTCAATCACGCCGGGTCACGAGTAATTTCCATAAAACACGCCCCCCCCTATCCTCATTTGAATTAGGCGCACTTACGCCGGCCCCATTTACGCTACGCCGCCGTAAGTTAGGAGGCAAGTGCTTTGTGAATACAGTACTTGCCTCTCTGACTTAAGGCAGCGTAGCATAAATACGATACGCTACGCCGCCTTAAAGATGCGGCGACCTACTTGAATCTGGCTATAAGAGTTTACAACCACTTTAGGCCTGGTTCACACCTATGCATTTTTTTTATACGTTTCCAGTTTTGCAAAAACACACTACAGTCCATTTAAGATGGTTTCCTATGGATGTAGTTCACAACTGTACATTTTATGGAAAGGGCCAGGTTTTTTTTTCTGGTTTTTGGTTCCATAGACTTCAATGAATCAAAAATGTGTATTGAGAAACGCAAAATGCACCTGGAATATGCAAACTGCAACCTGCATAGGTGTGAATTAGGACTTAAGTGGTCCTGACAAACACAACATAAGCAAAATTTGACACTCTGTAGCCAGTAAATGGGAGAATGGGCATCAGTGACAACTATAACCAAAAGTCCTAGTCACTTATAGTTCAATACAGTGGCCAATTTGTATAGTAAGCCAAAAAAGTAAGATAAAAAAACAAAAAAAAAAAAAAAACTGCCTGCCTGCCTGCAGTCACAACATTTCTTTAAAGAGAAAGTAAACCCCCCCCCCCCCGAAAAAACAGGGGGAAAAAAACCTGCAAGAGAAAGGCATAATGAGCTAGTATGCATGGCTTACTAGCTCATTATGTGGCACTTACCTGAGATCGAAGCCCCCGAAGTCCTCCTCGTTCCCCTCCACTGTGATTGGCTGGAGCGATGACGTCACTCCCGCACATGCGCGGGGGACCGGCGGGAGTGACGTCATCGCTCCAGCCAATCATGCACATGCGCGGAAATACGGCACTAACCCCAATAATGGCATTCCCAAAAACTGCACGCTCAGTGCGCCTGCGTCGTTGTCTACGGCGCGCATGCGCCATAGACATCGGCGCCTGTCATTATTGTATATATCTCCTAAACCGTGCAGGTTTAGGAGATATTTCTTGCACCTACAGGTAAGCCTTAAACTAGGCTTATCCATAGGTGCAAGTTGTGTGGTTGGGTTTACAACCACTTTAAAGTGCAAAAGCAACAGGTCAGCTTTCATAAAGGGTAGGGTCACAGTCAGCCTTGTCCAGGGTCTGGTATTGAAGTTTTGATGCAAGACACAGACAAGTAACAAGTACTTTTCACAGAAGGCGAACCCATAAACGTCTCCCATGGTAGGGTCAGCAGTACCATCATCAAAACCAGTAAAAATCATATTCTACAATTTACAAAAATGACTGACAATATTATCTGCTTCACAATTTTCACTACAATGCACACTTTCATTGTTAAACTATGTGTTTCTCTGCCTGCAGTTTATCAAGCCGTTCCCATAATTATAGACTAGATGAACCACCCAAGACTTTCTCCCGACTGTCTGATATTATTCGGCTTTTACCAACTGACTGAGAAAGTCCAGGTCTCCATGAACATTTCCTGCTTAATATTAGACTCGTTTTTTTTTCACTTTAATCTGCAATAATTAACAGAAACCAGCTAAAACTACAAATCACACTTGGAATTCGGACGTGTTCAATATTGCACAAATTCCCCAGATTGCATTCATCTGCGTTTATTTTCAAGTATCAACTACAAGTTAAACTGCTTATTTAAACCCCTTTTAATTTTTTTTTTGTTCAAAAAGTAAAGAAAAAAAAATGATTATATATATATATATATATATATATATATATATATATATATATACATATATACACACAGCGCCTGCTTACTTTGGAGTACCGGTGCTATTTCAATTTAGAGGGAGTTCAGACAAAGTGTAGTTAAACTCTGATTCAAATTATGTGCAAAACAGGGTCTATAGGCCAGATTCACAAAAGGGATACGACGGCGTATCTCCTGATACGCCGTCGTATCTCTGTTTCTATCTATGCGACTGATTCATAGAATTGTTTAACACTGTCGGATCTTAGGATGCAGTACTGCGGCCGCCGCTGGGGGGAGTTCGCGTCGCAAACCAGCGTCGGGTATGCAAATTAGGAGTTGTGGCGATCCACGACGGATTTTCGCGTTCGCTACGTCACCGCTAGTCTAGTTTCCCGTCACAAAGTTAGTCGTCGTTTTGGGTGCCCTAACTTTAGTCAGCAATCGTATTGCTGTCTAAAGTATGGCCGTCGTTCCCACGTCGAAATTTAAAATTTAACGTCGTTTGCGTAACACGTCCGGGAATACGGAAGTACGCTACGCCGTTCGAAAAAATGACGTCACAGCGCGCAAAGCACAACGGGAATTGCGAAACTGAGCATGCGCAGTAGGTCCGGCGCGGGAGCGCACCTAATTTAAATGGCACACGCCCATTTGAATTGTCCCGCCTTGCGCCGGAGGCTGCCAGCGTAGTTTTCATCGCAAGTGCTTTGTGAATCAGGCACTTGCGATGAAAACTTGCGGCGGTGTAACGTATCTACGATACGCTGCGCCGCCGCTCACCTACGTGAATCTGGCCCTTTGTCTTTGTCTCATCTTGGCTGTGCTGTGGGCTCATTCTGTTGTGCTGGGGTGTTCTTCCCACCCCAGTGCGGTAGGTGGCAGCAGTGGAGTCGAGGTTTGGGTGCTCTTCCCCAGCAGCCAATCAGGAGGATTGAGCATGCTGGGGAGGGGTATTTATGGGGCAGACGCCATTGGGTCTGGGTCTTCTTCGTCCAGTGTGGCACCCACCTTAAGGGTGGCCACATCACGGCGCCCGGCGCTATGGCCTACCTGGACGGGGCGTGCGTGCTACACGGTGTTCCTGGTTCCGGGACCACGTTGGTCCGGAGCATTTGAGCAGCGACGGGGACCCAGTGATTGACTGGGTTCCCACCTTTGAGGATCCCAAGCGGTATTGCTGTTCGGTGGGGAGTCCGTCTGAGGAGCGCCATTGAGAGGCTGGCGATCCAAAAGGGCCTCGACAAACCACCGGGGATCAAGGTAGCCGGACACTGAAGGATTGATCACATGTCAGTCAGTACCTGGGCGACGTTAAGGAGATCCAGGCGTGATTCATCTGAGGAGAATTACCTCCGTAATTCAAATCAGAGAGGGCCTGTGGCAGAGGTATCTCCCTGAAGTCCATCCAAGGAGGGTCTGTGGCAGAGACTTTTCCTCAAAAAGGTTCGAGCGATACTCCGGCTGCCAGGTCAGTGAGAGAGGCCTGTCCGGGTACGCTTTTTCCACTCAGGCAGGAGTGGCGCAGAGAAGTGTTACATTTGGGAGCAGGACTGTTTCCCTATTGCTATGCCTGAATTTGCTCTTCTCCTTTCTTCCTTCAACTTTACTTTCCTCGCCACAAGTTTTATTGTTTTTACCCGGCTGGGTAATAAAGAGCACAGCAAAGAGCACCTGTTGCGGACATTCCTTTACTTCTGCTAAATGCACCATTCACCCCTAGGAATTCAGAGAGCCACGAGGTAAATGTGCCACCCAAAACAACCAGCAGATCCTCCAGGGGCAGTCCTACATATATTTAGGTACTTGTATAGCACCGTCAATTTACGCAGTGCTTTTACTTATACATTGTACATTCACATCGGCCCCTACCCTCCAGGAGCTTACAATCTAATTTAATCTAGCCAATTTAGACAGAAGCCAATTAACCTACCAGCATGTCTTTGGAGTGTGGGAGGAAACCCACGCAGGCACAGGGAGAACATGCAAACTCCAGGCAGGTAGTGTCGTGGTTGGGATTCAAACCAGCAATCCTTTTTACTGCTAGGCGAGAGTGCTACTCACTACACCACTTACAAAAGAAATGAAGGGTTTATAATTGTATAGGTGTATTTTAAATGATAGAGTCAGCATATCAACCAAAAATCCAGAAAAAACACATAAAACAAATGCTATAAATTGAGTTGCAGTTCAGTTGGTAAAATAAGTATTAATGTGAAAAAACATGAACCTTTACAACCCCTTTAAGAATTGATACTGGTTCGAAGCGTAGTCACACCAAATATTGATTTTTATTTTACTTCTGTTCTTTCACTTTGCATTTTGTAAATTGATAAAAATTAACTAAATAAATAAATAATCTAAAATATATATTTTTGAAAACGTTCTTACTTTACAGAATTTCTACACACCTGCTTAAAACATTTGCACGGTATTGTATATACACTCAATATGTATGTATATATTCTAACATAAAAAAAAATAAAAAGGAAAAATATATTCACAGGATAGAATAGAAAACGTGATTGATCAGACCAGGCAACCTTCTTCCATTGCTCTGTGGTCAAGTTCTGATGCTCACATGCCCATTGTAGGTACTTTTGGCTTTGGGCATGGGTCACTATGGGCACCCTGACCACCCTGACCGGTCTGTATCTATGCAACCCCATGCACGACAAACTGCACTGACCATTTTTTCTGCTTTCAACACATCTTCTTCAACTGCATTTACAACATGCTTACTTGCTACCCAATATATCCCACCCACTTTCAGGTGTCATTGTAATCAATGTTATTCACCTAAATTGTCAGTGATCTTAATGATATGGCTGATCGGAGTGCGTATATGTACATAAACTATATTACCAAAAGTATTGTGATGCATGCCTTTACACACACATGAACTTTAATAGCATCCCGTTCTTAGTCCTAAGGGTTTAATATTGAGTTGTCCCACCCTTTCCAGCTATAACAGCTTCAACTCTTCTGGGAAGGCAGTCCACGAGGTTTAGGAGTGTGTTTATGGGAATGTTTGACCATTCTTACAGAAGCGCATTTGTAAGTTTAGGCACTGATGTGGACTAGAAGGCTTGGCTCGCCGTCTCCGCTCTTATTCATTCCTAAGGTGTTCTATCGGGTTGAGGTCATAAAACTTTTCAGGCCAGTCATGTTCCTTCATCCTAAACTTGCTCATCCATGTCTTTATGGACCTTGCTTTGTACACTGGTCCAAATCATTTGGTGGAGGCGGGATTATGATGTGGGAATGTTTTTCTCGAGTTGGGCTTGGCCCCTTAGTTCCAGTGAAGGGAACTCTTAAGGCGTCAGCATACCAAGACATTTTGGATAATTTCATGCTCCCTTGTTGGGAACAGTTCGAGTATGGCCCCTTCCTGTTCGAATGCGACTGCTCACCAGTGCACCAACAAGGTCCATAAAAACCTGGATGAGCAAGTTTGGCGTAGAAGAACATGACTGGCATTCAAAGGGATAACTAAGACTGGGATGCTATTAAAGTGTGTGTTAAGGCAGGCGTCCCAAATACTTTTGGTAATATAGTTTATATAGACACACACCCATAGTTCTATGATAGTTGTGTACCCGGTGTAAATCATAATACAGTTTATATATCAGGGGTCTCCAAGCTGGGGCCCAGGGATGGATGTGGCCCTTTGCTTGCCTTTATCTAGCCCTTGTGGCATTATTCCGCCAATCAACACCAATGATGGGACACAATTTCCTCTACAGACACTTTCTGTGTCTGTAGAGGAAACTGATAGAAGGCATGGAGGAACTCAGCTATGAGGAAAGATTAGAGGAACTTAATTTATTCACTCTTGAGAAGAGGAGAATTAGGGGGATATGATCAACATGTACAAATATATAAGAGGTCCATATAGTGAACTTGGTGTTGAGTTATTCACTTTACGGTCAACACTGAGGACAAGGGGGCACTCTTTACGTCTAGAGGAAAAGAGATTTCACCTCCAAATACGGAAAGGTTTTTTCACAGTAAGAGCTGTAAAAATGTGGAACAGACTCCCTCCAGAGGTGGTTCTGGCCAGCTCAGTAGATTGCTTTAAGAAAGGCCTGGATACTTTCCTAAATGTACATAAAATAACTGAGTACTAAGATTTGTAGGTAAAGTTGATCCAGGGTAAATCCGATTGCCTCTCGGGGGATCAGGAAGGAATTTTTCCCCCTGCTGTAGCAAATTGGATCTCATGCTCTGCTGGGGTTTTTTGCCTTCCTCTGGATCAACTGTGGGTATGAAGTTGGGTGTATGGGATTGTACTGTGTTTTTTTATTTTTTTTTGTTTATTTTTTGTGGTTGAACTGGATGGACTTGTGTCTTTTTTCAACCTGACTAACTATGCAACTATGTAACTTTCAATGGGGCACTATTTTTCCCATTGATATCAACAATAGGGCACTATTCCTTCCATTAAAACCAACGTTGGGGCACTGGTGTCGGGCACTTTCTATTCCCATTGGCCACAGTCTGTTCCCCCTAAAGGACAGTAAATTGGCCCTTGTTAGAAAGTTTGGAGACCTCTGACATATACAGTATATATTATATATGTATGCACCATTGTTTGTAGACTCTGTAATTTTGCACACAGTGTACATACGCTTTTTTGGGACGTGTGGCACAATCCTTTTTTGCTTACATTCATAAAGAAAGATTTTTTTTATTATATTTTTATAATGAAAGGAGTGTAGCATGGTGGTATGGAGTCAGTTAAGCCAGATTTGTTATTGTAGATTTTGTGCTTTACACTAGTTTTCATAAATTACATCAGTGTATTTCTAAACACGCTACAATTCATAACCTACAAATGTGTCTATAAGTATATATGACATTTTCTGTCTGCATAATCTCAACAAGTTGCTTTAGCGGCAATGACACAACATCAGAATAAAAAAAAAAAATTAATGGGGTCTACAGACAGAATATACATTTACATTCTGCCCTTTGGTTTATTGCTATGGTGCATGAAGTTTATTTTTATGGGTAATTGGCTTGTTTGTAGCTATGACTTTTTCAAAATTTCAAGCAATATGATATTGATGACAGATTTCTCACAGACCACTGAGACCTGCACCAAAGGAAGATATTCACATTCTGCTCTTGTATATGTGTGGGTTTGTTTTGTTTATGTACTGCTGAAGTCATGCTTGTGCATTTACCCCCCACCAAAAAAAAAATTCTACAAACATGGACAACATCACTATAAAACAACATACCAATGAGAAACAGCAGTAAAGTGTAAGCAAAATCTGTGATGATCTTCTCTTATTTTCTCTTTTTTATCCAATTAACCACTTCAGCCCCGGAAGAATTGGTTGGCCCAATGACCGGGCCAATTTTGCAATTCGGCACTGCGTTGCTTTAACTGACAATTGCACGGTACCCAAACAAAATTGACGTCCTTTTTTTCACACAAATAGAGATTTATTTTGGTGGTATTTGATCACCTTTGTGTTTTTTTTTTTTTTTTTTGCGCTATAAACAAAAGAAGAGCGACAATTTTGAAAAAAACACACAATATTTTGCACTTTTTGCTATAATAAATATCCCATTTAAAAAGGAAAACAATGTCCTCAGTATAGGCCGATATGTATTCTTCTACATATTTTTGGTGAAAAAAAAATTGCAACAAGCGTATATTGATTGTTTTGCGCAAAAATTATAGCGCCTACAAAATAGGGGGTAGTTTTAGGGCCCTTTTTTACTAGGTGGTCAATGCCATAATATACTAGTATGCACCCTATACTGTATTACAGTACATATTATGACAGACTTACCTATCAATCAAAGTCCTCCAGTGCTGAGCTGTCAGCACTTCCATCTTCACCTGCTCTTCCTTCTAGGTTCGCACTCTCCGACTGCTTGAACGGCCAAGGCTGCAATGACATCACTCCCATGCATGCGAACAGGGGACACCATCTTGCCACGGCACAAGTGGTGTGCTGTGAATGCAAGGGTAACTGCACTAGGGTTGCCACCTCATCCCTTTAAATCCAAACACATATTCAACATAAGACACTAAGTGAATTTAACCACTTCAGCTCTGGAAAGGTCTACCCCCCCTTCATGACCAGGCCATTTTTTGCGGGAACGGCATTGAGTGATTTTAACTAACAACTGTGCTGCCGTGCGACGCTTTTCCCAAATAAAATGGATGTACTTTTTTTTCCCACAAATAGAGCTTTCTTTTGGTGGTTTTTGCTCTATAAACAAAAAAAAGACAGACAATGTTGAAAAAAACAATTATATTTTTTACTTTCTGTAATAAAACCTATCCAAAAAAAAAAAAAAAAAAAAATTCTTCATCAATTTAGGCCAATATGTATTCTGCTACATATTTTTGGTAAAAAAAATAAAAAAATACCAATAAGCATATATTGATTGGTTTACATACAAGTATTAGCATCTACAAACTATGGGATAGATTTATGGAGTTTTTTTTTTTACTAGTAATGGCAGTGATCACAAATTTTTCGCGGGACTGCGACATTGCGGTGGACAAATCTGACACCAAGTGACACTTTTTGGGGACCAGTGACACCAATACATACAATATGATCAGTGCTAAAAAAAATGCTGTCATTGTACTAATGACGGTGACAGGGAAGGGGTTAACATCAAGGGCAATCAAAGGGTTAACAGCGTTCCCTGGGAGTGCTTGCCAACTGTGTGGGGGGTGATTTGACTGGGGGAAGGCAGAGATCCGTGTTCCTGCTTAGCAGAAACACAAGATCTCCATCTTCCCATTTGACAGAACGGCGATCTACGTTGTTTACATCTCGGTAATAATCGTGAGACCCGGTGGACATTGGATTCGCTAGACCCGCAGATTGGCTCCCACTGTGTATTATAACAGCGGGAGCGGGTCGATGGTGGCACGCATGCATGCCCCCGACCCCCCAAAAATAAGAAGGGGGGGCTGTGTAATTTTTGCACTGAAGGGCAGAGTATATGTGTGTGGGGCGGTCCGGAAGCGCCAAGATACCACCTTAATCAGCTGCAGAACCTGTGTAATTAATACGTGTCAGGGGTTTTATGGGATGAGGTGGCAATCCTAAACTGCACATGTGCGAGGGTAGCCATTGGCAGGAACACCATCTCTATTTACGAAAGGGTGTGGCTTTCCATGGTTTCCAAGGTACCCTTCGGGTAGGACTTTTTATAAGCTTACCTACAAGGTAAAGTAAAGTAGAGCTCAATACAACGCTAAAGGTTTTTCACTTGTCTGCACTGTTGTAATTGTATGGATCTGTTATCAGAGACATATGAAACTCTTTCTAAAAAAAAAAAAAAACGCGTCCATTGAAATGTTTATATCCCGTCACAGCTCTGTGTTTTACTTGACTTTTGTTTATTGTCATCCTATATTGTTCTATTTCATGCATTAAACCATATACCATGTAATGCAGCATTCCATAGCTTGTATTTCTGAAAGCGAACAGACTTGGAACATGAGGACACACGCCTACCCGCTAAGAGACTCTAAATTAAAGCTGACCTCGTCAGTTTAAACATTTTCCTTTTTTCAAAATACGCAGACTCACCTTTCCCAAAAACACACATCCCTTTCTTCAAATTTGCAGCTTTTCTAGTAATATTCAGCCTCAAACATATCCCTCAGCGAGCTTCAGGGAAACGCGTTTTCGGTTCTAGTGACTGATTGCCGCTGTCCTTTTTAAGTGCAGCAACTGGTAGTCCAGCAAGGCAGCACTGATGTCTTTATGTCAGTGCTGCTTATAATGGGTAGATCTAGTCTTGCCTCACCAAGGCAATTGATTGGCTGCACATACATGCGTTTGACGTGACACGTTGCCCACCACTGGATTGTCCTGGTTTGTAGTCTTAGTAAAGGTCTGAATGGTTTGTGATATCTAAAATAATAAAAGATGAGATTTCAGGCCACCAAAACGTAAGTGCGTATCAACTTTGATTGAGAAGAGGGAAGATTTATGCAATAGGGTTCAGCTTTAATTAAACTTGCACAGCTGCCTAAATATCTACGGTTATTTGATATACTGAGCTTCTGAACGACCCTGACTCCAAGCCTGTGATAATACAGGTTATAGCTTCCCAGGTTTTGAGCATAGCCCTCTGTATTTATGAAAGGGAGAGGATGCACTGCATAGTCATATGACAAGAGACTGAAGTACTATCCACTCGAAGAACAGGCCTTTCTCTGACACTTTTTGTTTACATGCAAATATATGTATTTATTGCTAGAAAATGACTTAGAACCCCCAAACATTATACACAATATTGTCAAAAGTATTGGGATACCTGCCTTTACAGACACATAACTTAAATCCCATCCTCAGACATTCCAAATCATTCCTTGGTCAACACTAGGGGCCTATTGACACTATATTTGCAAACGTATTGGGACACCTGCCTTCACACACACATATTAACTTTTATGGCATCCCAGTCTTAGTCCGTATGGTTCAGTATTGAGTTGGTCCACTATAACAGCTTCAACTCTTCTGGGAAGGCTGTCCACAAGGTTTAGAAGTGTGTCTATGGGAATGTTTGACCATTCTTCCAGAAGCGCATTTGTGAGGTCAGGCACCAGAAAGCCTGGCTTGCAGTCTGAGCTCTAATTCACCCCAAAAAAATGTTTTATCGTCTATTACCATTGAAAGTGAAAGCAAAAGAAAACCCCGAAATGTGGGTTGTTATCAGAAAAGTAATAGCAAGGAAATCTTCCAATGGTTGACCTGGGGATCCCCCAAGGAATTCCCTCAATTTGCAGGGATTTCCTCACACTTCCTGTTTGGCTATGGGACAGGAAGTGAAGAGAAATCTCGGCAATGAGACACAGATGGCAAAACAAGTCTGACTGAGGTTATAACCCTTCTTTACTCTTTCCAAAATGAAAAAAAAAAAAGCTTGCCTATAGTTCTACTTTAAATAGAAAACACAGCAAACACTGCTGACTTGAAGGCGTTATTTGTCGAATTGAACTAAGAAATTAGTCACTGTGATAAGCCAATCAGCTGTGGCACCTATATTTTAGCTTAAGCCAATAAAAAAAAGCATATTTACAGCCCTTAAGAAAGTTGTAAAGTGAGCTACAGCTCTTCTGGCAAAAAAAAAAATACAAATAGGTAGGATTCAGTAAGAGTTAGGCCGACTTATCAGTAGATAAGCCGACCTAACTCAGAATCTACGCCGACTTATGTTTAAGCGTATTCTCAAACAGAGATACGCTTAAACATATCTAAGATACGACGGCTTGCGCCGTCCTATCTTAGATTGCAATATTTTGGATGGCCGCTAGGTGGCGCTTCCATTGCGGTCGGCGTAGAATATGTAAATTAGGAGATACGCCGATTCACGAACGTACGCCCGGCCGACGCAGTACTTTTACGCCGTTTACGTAAGAGATAGGCCGTGTAAAGTTAGAGCTAGGCCCTATTGGAATAGTAATGTCAAGTATGGCCGCCGTTCCCGCGTCGAAATTTGAATTTTTTACGTCGTTTGTGTAAGTCGTCCGTGAATCGGGATTTACGTCCACGTCGAAATCAATAGGCCCGTGCAGCGTACTTAGCCGCAATGCACACTGGGAAATGTAGGCGCCCGGCGCATGCGCAGTAAGTAAAAACGTAAAAACCGTGAGGTCAAGCGCCATTAACATAAAACACGCCCCCCTCAAACACATTTGAATTAGGCGCCCTTACGCCCGCCATTGTGAATCATGTACTTGCCTCGCTAACTTACGGCGGCGTAGCTTAAATTCCTTAAGCTACGCCGCCGCAAAGTTACGCCAACGTACCTGAATCTACCTAAAAATATACATATTACAGTATACAATATTTTATATTTATCACCCTTAGATTTTTTTTTGTGAAAGTAGAGTTTTTCTATAAATAACGTTAGCCCAGGTTCACACTGCCCACGACTTCCTTGCAGTTAAACCCCATGAAGTCAGACCCCAGCGTGACTTTGGCACGACTTGCATGCAACTTCTTTCACAAAAGTCAATGCAAGTCATACCAAAGCCTTACCAAAAGTAGTGCAGGGACCTTTCTCTAAGTCGGAGCGACTCAATTTGCAAAAGGTTCTATTGCACAGAATGGGGTCTAACTGGGGTCCGACTTCTGATGAAATAAGTGCTCCAAAGTTGGAGCGATCAGATTAGTGTGAACCTTGCCTTGTGCTAACAATCTCAGATCAGCTTTCCACATATCTGCAATATTTTCTCAAATCAACCAAGAGGGAAGGATGGAGGAGAATGCTACAGGTGAGTGCTTGACATGGTGAATCCCATCACTGTCGTCTCCCACAAAAACCAACCACATACTTAATTATCCTCTAATCTAAAACCCCGTCCAGTCTGTGTTCTGATGTTTTTAATAGTCCCCAGGGTGCATCTACATTCATACCCTGTAGCTTGGTAACACCAACATAATGAATAGAAGAAAATGGCTGCACACCAAAGAATTATTCAAACGTGTTTAATTCCAAAACATGACAATTGACAGCCACAAGGTTACAGGACCTAGGAGGTGACGCGTTTCACACTGAACACAGTGTGGTTGTAGATTCTAGGTTGGAATAGCACTGTGTTCAGTGTGAAACGCGTCACCTCCTGGGTCCTGTAACCTTGTCCTTGTGGTTGTCAATTGTCATGTCTTGGAATTAACACGTTGGATTAATTCTTTGGTGTGCAGCCATTGTCTTCTGTCCATTGATCTTCAGTGGCATTATATTGCACCCAACAAACACTGCAGTGATTGCTCACCTGGAGCAGAGTTCCCTTTTTTGAACCCAAATAATGTGCTGATGCGAAAGCTCACATCAGTCCTTGCACTATCAGGCCTCGTACACACGACCGAACATGTCTGCTGAAACTGGTCTGCGGACCAGTTTCCGCGGACATGTTCGGTCGTCTGTACGGCCGACCGGATTGGATTCCCGGCCGAGCGGACAGGTTTCCAGCGGACAAATGTTTCTTAGCATGCTAAGAAACATGTCCGCTGGAAGCCTGTCCGTAGGACATGTTCGGTCGTCTGTACGACTCACCGAACATGTCCGCTCGGCCGAAAGCCCTCGCATGCGTCGAAGTGATTCGACGCATGCGTGGAAGCATTGACCTTCCAGGGTCGCGCACGTCGCCACGTCATCGTCGTGGCCATGGCGCGGCCACGTCACCGCGTATCCTGTCTGCGGGAAATTTGGTCTGATGGTGTGTACAGCCATCAGACCAAATGATCCCAGCGGACATGTCCGATGAAAACGGTCCACGGACCGTTTTCATCGGACATGTCCGCTGGTGTGAACGAGGCCTCATAGGTGTGCACAGCGTATTGCATTAGGGTGTGTACCCCAAAGCTCAAACACACATGCATGTGTGTCTACATATATAGGACCCCGGCACATTGATCTCCCTGCCAGCACAGTGAAAGAGAAGTGCGAAAGTACTTCTCTTATGGCAAAGCCAATAAGAGGGAGATCTTTCCCGTCTCCACCCCTGCACACAGAGTGATAATGTTAATGCGCACTAGGTGATTAGAACGTGGCCAGGCACACTCAGCATACCCTGTGTGCACGCCTATGTGCATTATATTGCGGATATCACAGTGAGAAACAAATTAGGGTAACCATCAATTAACCTACCAGTGGAAGACTGAAGTACCCAGAGAAAACCCTGTATGTGCATACAAATATACACAAAGGTTTTACCCCTTTTTTTAAGCGTACTTACTCTTGGACTAAGATATTTTTACGTCTGCTCAACTTGTATTTTAGGATTTCAGACACGCTGTCCGCAGACTTTATTGTGCCCATAAGCTCTTGTCGGCAGTAAGCTAGGAGTTCTATCCCATATGGAGTTGAAGAGTGTTATTGCTTTGTGCAGCTCAGGGTCTGCGCTAGATACTATTTGCTTAAATGTCTGAGAATCTGCCATGCTGATAAATTCCAGTAGCAGCTGCTGGAACACATCAACACATGAAGATATCAGATGCTCGGGCCAGCAGAAGTCCTCATGACAGGCCGAGTCCCCACAGAGAGGCCATAAAACAACTGTATAAAAAGAAAGTATGAGTAATCACCAGCTCACAGCTATAACATGAAAAATGCATGGCAGATATAAGCAGTCAGGTCAGCACTGGAGTGAGAAATGAGGCACCCAGCCATAAATAAAAAGCACATTACATGTGTAAGGATTCTCTGTAGATGATTAGGATTACAGTGGAATTATTTTTTTTTTTAACAAAAGGTAAGGCCATTTACATTTTTTTCCATTATAAAGTTAATGTAAATGCATATTGAGGCCACTGGGGGGCATTGGTGAGTAATTCCTTTGGAAACCTCAAGGGCAGAGCCCTGTAGATCAATATATACACACCTGTGCAGAGTTTAAAAAGTGAACAAAAAATTATTTTACAAATTTACACAACTGAAGCATGTTGCTTTTGGCATTTTAAGGAATAACTGTATGTAGTTAATGCACATATTTATTGTATTTGGTATATCAATTCCTTTTTTTTTAGTTTACAAATTTATGGGGGGTTAGAACAAAACTATAAACACTTAGGCCCCGTACACACGACCGGATCGATCCGCTGGGATTGATCCGCAGATCAGTTCCAGCAGATAGATCCGGTCGTGTGTGCGGCCTAGCGGACATTTTCAGGCGGATAAAAATCCAACCGACGGATTTTCAGCGGATAATTTTTTTTTAGCATGCTAAGAAATCTATCCGCTGGAATCCTGTCCGCCGGACTTATCCGGTCGTCTGTACAGACTCACCGGATAAGTCCATCCGATCCCATCCCTCGCATGCGTCGTAATGATTCGACGCATGCGTGGAAGTATTTACCTTCCAGGGTCGCGCACGTCGCCGCGGCGACGGCGCGGCCACGTCACCGCGGATGTATTCCGCGGGGATTTTGATCTGATGGTGTGTACAGCCATCAGATCAAAATCCGCCAGTGGATTTATCGGCTGGAAACGGGCCGGCGGACCGTTTCCAGCGGAAATCCTCTCGTGTGTACAAGGCCTGAAACCATAAAACGTAAACATTTGCAACAGATTTTTTTAAAAGAAAATGCTTAAAGTGTATCTGAACCCAAAAATTATTTATATATTGAATCTTACCAGATGTGGCGACTTCATTTGTTTCCTTTTGTCGGGTTAAGAACATTTTTAGCAATTACAGAAAATACCTGTTGATGGCAGGATTGCACGTTGGTTGTCACTTCCTGTGAGATGAAAATACAGCATAAACATTGTTATCTCTCTTTTGTAAACTACTAGTCCTATCAGCAGATGAACATAGGCAGACATGTTTGAAGTTTATTCTAGGTGACATAGATACAGTACAGGAGTGAGCGTAGCCACCCAGGGACAGGAAGTGTGTATTATTCACTAGTTTACCAGGTGAATATAAAGAAAAAACATGGAAAAAGGAAAACAAATACAGTCACTTCATCTAAGGACCAGTAAGCTGCAATGAAAAAAAAATATTTGAAAGTTTAGATACACCTTAAAGTGGATGTAAACCCGATTCATGAAATTTGGGCACATATATTTGCAGCATTTTGTTATCTCTCTTCAATGAGCCAAGTCCAGTAGCTCTCTTCTGAACGGTTCCGCTCTTATCAGCCTAATAACTCCAGACAAATTCTCAGACTTTTCAGACAAAAGCAGCCTGAATATTTTGTCCAGGGAGGTTGCTAAAATAGATTAGCAGGGAGCAGGTCATATTACAAAACACCTCTGAGAGTCTCTGCTTATGATGAGGAGTGGGTGTGTGCCTTTCCTCCAATCAGCAATGTTGGCTATCTTGGCTGTATGCCCAGACATCACACCCTGTGTAAAACAGGAAAAGAAAATCTGCTAACACGATCTGAACTTTCTAAACAGTATATAAATGTGAAGACAGCAGATATACATGAAAAACCTATGTAGGGAGATTTGGTTCAACCCTGTATATCATCTGAGGCTGTTCACTTCACTGGGTGTATGGAGGGTTTACATCCATTCATTTACAGATGAATTTGGTCACTAACCATGCACATTCATGGATCTTTTTGATTTGGCTCATTTTCCCAGTTATGCCCCACCCTTCGGGATCTCCCGTTATTATGCCATAGATGATGCCGCCTCAGTTCCCATGTGAGATGTTGTCTGCAACTTCGCCTTGGCAGCCACCTTTTGTGTTCAGTCTACTCACTGTTCACTTCTCATATCTTTTAGACATCTCCACGCTCCTGATGAGTGACAACCAGTCACGAAACACGTCGAGCTATAGATGCCAGAATCATGGTTTCACATCAAGATGCCTCAGATTTTTGCCGTTACTATGCGTTCATATTTTAGAAACTATGGGCCAAATCCTCAAAAGGGATACGCAGGCGGAACTGCTGTTCAGCCTGCGTATCCCTGTGCCTATCTTTGGAAGTGATCCTCAGAAGCAGTTTTCCAAAGATAGGCAGAAGATCTGACATCTGTAAGAGACTTACACTGTCATATCTTAGGATGCAGTACCGCATCCGCCGCTGGGGGCATTTCGCGTTGAAATGCCGCTTTGCGTATGCAAATGAGGACTTACAGAGATCCACAAAGCTTTTCAGCTTTGTTTTTTCTGCGTAAGTTTACGTTTCCATACGTAAAATTAGGGCTGCTTTTACAAGGTGTAAACTGTTTACACCTTGTAAAAACAGACCTTTTTTTCGATCGCCGCAATTTTTTTAAAATTTTGAATTTTATTTTTCGGCGCGTAACTTTTTTTTTACCCGACGCAACTTTATTGTCCCGTCGCAATCCACAAAGCCCGGCGTAACGTAATTTTGCGCGCTGCCCGTCGGGAAAATGACGTCACAAGCATGCGCAGTACGGCCGGCGCGGGAGCGCGCCTCATTTAAATTGTCATCGACCCCTGCAGAAGAGGACCGCCTTGCGCCGGAGACATTTAAGTTACACGGCCGAAAATTTCTAGGTAAGTGCTTTGTGGATCGGGCACTTAGGTAGAAATTTTCCGGCAGTGTAACTTAAATGGTAAAAGTTAAGTTACGCCGCCTGGCTGAGGATTTGGCCCTATTTCTTTATATATGTGTGGGAGACGTTTACATATGTGGATATATTGTCAATGCATTTATACTGTATTTTATTACATGGAATCCAACCAATATGGCTGAAAGTTTATGATGCAATCTGTGCCAATTGATGTACTGTATTGAACGATATACTCATGAAATAAAAATGTTTATAATCAATAGTGTCTTGTTGCTCTCCAGCTGTATGCTTCACTCAAAGTCCCAAAATCCTCTCCTTTTCTTTTTGCTGCGCAAAACCCGGGATGGAGGCACTTCTGATTCACACTTCAGAGGCCTCATATAAAGTCCCAAATTTCTCTCTTTTTTTTGTACATCCACTTTAAGGCTTAAGCCATTGAAATAGACAGTGAACTCTAAGCACCCCCAGAAATAATAGTTTGTCCCAATCCATCACTTTTCTCGACAACTTGCTCTGTGTGTAAATGTGGGAAAAAAAATAGAGATGCAAATACAGGCCCGGATTCAAAAACGAGATACGACGGCGTATCTCCAGATACGCCGTCGTATCTCTGAGTGCGGGCCGTCGTATCTATGCGCCTGATTCAGAGAATCAGTTACGCATAGATTTCACCTAAGATCCGACCGGCGTCGTATCTTAGGCTGCATATTTACGCTGGCCGCTAGGTGGCGCTTCCGTATAGTTACGCAATGAATATGCTAATTAGGTATTTACACCAATTCAGAAACGTACGTCCGGCCGGCGCATTTTTATACGTTAGGCTTTTTTCGGCGTAAAGTTACCCCTGCTATATGAGGCGTAGCTAATGTTAAGTATGGACGTCGTTCCCGATTTGAGGTTTGAAAATTTTACGTTGTTTGCGTAAGTCGTTCGCGAATATGGCTGTACGTAAGTTACGCTCGCGTCTTAAGCAATGACGACTTGCGGCGTAATTTCGAGCATGCGCACTGGGATTTTTTCACGAACGGCGCATGCGCCATTCGTAAAATACATCAAATGTGCGGGGTCACCATTCATTTAAATAAAACACACCCACATCATCCCCATTTGAATTAGGCGGGCTTACGCCACACAACATACGTTACGCCGCCGTAACTAAGGGCGCAAGTCCTTTCTGAATACGAAACTTGCGCCCTAAATTACGGCAGCGTAACGTATCTGCGATACGTTACGCCCGCAGATAGATAGACAAATCTATCTGAATCCGGGCCACAGTCTATAAATTACACATTTATTGTGATAGTGGTCCTTTAAGCCCCACTACCATGTACCTCTTTAGTTTGCTGGCTTGAATGTGAGCAGAACATTTTCTTATATTCTGGGGAAACTTGTGCGTTTTTGAAAAAATAAATTATATAAAATAACTTTTATTAATATATAAAAGCCCCCATTTATCTTCTGCATTTTGTCTGAAGGGTTGGTTGCCTTTTTAGCTATTTTAACAATACACGGTTATTCCAATTAATGAAAACATATACAAATGAATGTATGGTATGTATAAAACAAAAGCCATTTTTACCATACTGTATTTTAATACAGTTTTATACTTAATATATTCTATTGATATATACTGTACGCACTCACCCTCAGTTCCTATGAAACATAATCCCACTTCATAGCTGCTGTAAAACAAAAACAAAATGCAATCAGATATATGTTCAGAACGGTTTAATCTGTAGGTCAGGTAAAAGAATACCGCTGAAGAACAAAACAAAATGAATTACCAACAATTGCAACTGCAGGTTTAAAATCGGATTCATAGACACAGGCTGCTAAAGTTACGAACAAATCTTAACTTTTCCTGTAAGTGTCTTAACCACTTAAGACCCGGACCAAAATGCAGGTAAAGGACCCGGACAGTTTTGGCGATTCGGCACTGCGTCGCCTTAACTGACAATTGCGCGGTCGTGCGACATGGCTCCCAAACAAAATTGGCGTCATTTTTTTCCCACAAATAGAGCTTTCTTTTGGTGGTATTTGACCACCTCTGCGGTTTTTATTTTTTGCGCTATAAACAAAAATAGAGTGACAATTTTGAAAAAAATTCAATATTTTTTCCTTTTTGCTATAATAAATATCCCCCAAAAATATATAAAAAACATTTTTTTTCCTCAGTTAAGGCCGAAACGTATTCTTCTACCTATTTTTGGTAAAAAAAAAAAATCGCAATAAGCAGTTATCAATTGGTTTGCGCAAAATTTATAGTGTTTACAAAATAGGGGATAGTTTTATTGCATTTTTATTAAAACATTTTTTTTACTACTAATGGCGGCGATCAGCGATTTTTTTCGTGACCGCGACATTATGGCGGACACTTCGCACAATTTTGACACATTTTTGGGACAATTGTCATTTTCATTGTCAATTTGGCGGCGATCAGTGATTTTTAGCGGGACTGCAACATTGCTGCAGGCAGATTGGACACATATCTGACATAAGCCAGTGACATTATTACAGTAATCAGTGCTAAAAATATGCACACTCTGTTATTGTACTAATGACACTGGCAGGGAAGGGGTTAATATTAGGGGCAATTAAGGGGTTAAATGTGTTCCCTCAGTGTGTTCTAACTGTATGGGGGACGGTGTGATTTGGGAAACACACAGATCCATCTTCCTGCTTAGCAGAAAGTCAGGATCTCTATGATCTCCCCTGTCAGAACGGAGATTTGCCTTGTTTACACGGGAAAATGTCTGTTCTGACACTGCGGGGAACAATCGCAACAAACCCCCACTTGCCAGTGGGCTCACACATGCGTCCACAGATCGCTGTGTATGAGCCGACGTACAATGGCGCCGATTCACGGGACCCAGCCACATTACAACTACGGCGGCTGGTCCTTAAGCGGTTAAAGTGGAACTATGGGCAAAAAGTTTTTTTTTTTTTTTGGATAGAGGGTTACTACCTTGGTCAGCTTTTTCTCCCCCCATCTGTGTCCCATTGTGGAATTTCTCTTCACTTCCTGTCCCATAGCCAAACAGGAAGTCAGAGGAAATCCCTGAAAATTAAGAAAATTCTTTGGGGACCCCATTGGAGGATTTCGCCTCTTGATTACATTTCTGGGGACAACTCAAAATTTTGGATTTTCTTCTACTTTCACTGAAAATGGTAAACGGGACAAATAGAGCGGGCGAGTCTCCCTAATGGGGGCACAAACAGCAAAAAAACAAACAAACAAAAAAAAAGATAGGGGTTCTAATCCCTCTCAACTTTATCCAAATAAAAAAAAAAAAGTTTTGCCTTTAGTCATACTTTTAAGTGAATCTGTGGAGATATAAAAATGACTCTAAACAGTCATATCTGTAGAAGAGTGTACCTACTGTGACAGGAAGTCAGGTAAATCTGTGGGTGTTGTCACAGACGGGACATACGTTTCTGCCTTGTTTAGACAATACACCAATCGTTATTAGGCGTCGGCTGCAAAAATAGCCAGACAAGGTCTAAGGGCATTGAAAGACTCCAGCTGTTCAGGATGAGGCAATTAAGGCCTCTATACGTAGTCCAAAGGATTACCACTGAATTGCTGCATCATTCCTAAGGCTTTGTGAGTAGGAGAGCAGCACTGGAAGTCTTCTGAGGAGGTGAGGAGAGGAGTGATTTTTCTGTGTGATAAAAATCAAAAGACTATTGTTTTGTGCTGTACGACAGCACTGTCTGTCCAGCGCTAGGCTGAGTCAGACTCCATAGATAGGTTCCTGTGTGGAAGGTAGACGCCCAGAGTGGCTAGGGTTTATTTTATATTTGATTTTGTTTATGCTGTTTGGATGCTTGCAATTGTTTTCCAGCAAGATGGAAAAATAAACCAAAAACGTTGTTTTCAACTGTCTTCGACTGCCAGTCTGTATAAATTCAGTGTGTGGTGAACCCATCCAGGGGGTCACACACCCCGCTACCGAGCTAACCCCTTACACTACTTACATTTTCCTCTATGTGTCCTCACTGCTGAAGGTCCCAGGTAATGCCCTGTGAGTTCCACTGGGAAACCAACATTTCTAGGTGTGTTGGTCCCATGGCTTCCACTCACCTCTCATTGATTCCTCCGGTTGACCCCCATGTCATTATAGGAGGTAATAGTAGGAGGAAGCCGTGAGACCTGGGGGGACCCTGGGGATCAACACGAACGGAAAGGTGAGTTTCCCAGCAAACTTTAAGGGGCCATTCTTCAGAATAAGAGCAACGTCAGTGGTCTTTTTACAGGTATGCCTTATTAGGAGTAACTTTAATGACAGGGTCACTTCAAGAAAGGTGTGTACATCCTATGTGGCTAAGGCACAAGGCTAAAATCAATCCCATGAAGTACAAATTGATGAAAATCATTAAAACAGAACTGTAAGGAAACTACATATGGCAAAAGACTGTTTGGGTCATATAAATGCAAAATGAGCCAACATGCTTCAGTGGCAAGTTTACCACAAAAGGTTTAAGAATTTAATTAATTGCCCCCAAAGAGCCTTGTTAGAACGGAGACTAAAATCCCTTGTACAATATTGGAGAAGAATGAAGCGAATAATTGCATTTTTGGATATTTTTAAGTACTGATGGAAAGAAAACGTGTAAGGGTTGAAACGTGAGCGGTTGTGTTCCATTTGCAAAGCGTTGTATGGAAAAAAAAAAAAAAAAACACACAATAAAAATTATTGTATTTGCATATTGACCTGTGTTCATTTACGTTATTAAAAGATCTCACTTGGTGAATACAAACATGTGCTTTGTTTCCAATCTGCAAAGTTAAAAACATGTATATATGGAGTATTATTCCAGATGTGCTCCCAAGCTGTATTCATACAATGCTTTATTTTTTACCACCTTGCAACATGTTTGTCGGCTGCTCGGGTTACAGGTACACATGCGGAATACAAAGTAAAACACTGCTGAAAGGATCTGAGAAATACGCAGCATTTTCTATTTATAAGATTCTCCTGGAGGAAAGGTAAATTCTTAAACCAGCCTGGTTTATTCAATAAAACGATACAGAGATGCAATGATTATGTACAAGTTGCAGGGCACCAACTCATAGTAAATTTTAGATTTCAATCTATCCTAGTTAGACGATCGAAAGAAGATTGCCTAGTATACATTATTACTCTTACTACACATTGCTGGTTACCAAGACAGCTGTACCTATATGTACAGTGAATCCGGAAAGTATTCATAGGGCTTCACTTTTGCCACATTTTGTTATGTTACAGCCATATTCCAAAATAGAGTAAATTCATTATTTTCCCCAAAATTCTACAAACAATACTCTATAACAGGGGTGGGCAATTATTTTTTCGATGGGGCCACATGAGAAACTAAAAATATTTTTGAGGGCCGGGCCAAAAGGCTAAACTCAATACTGCATAAAATCAATTGTATTTCTTTATAAAAAGCAGTAAATATTAATGTTGGACAACTGGTACGAGTAACTTTTATGCAATGTATTTCTTTCTTTGTATATTGGTGAAGAAGCTGAAGGACCACTTTAATGTGAATCGAAAAATTAAAAAAAGATTTGCATTATTTTATGCTCCTTCCAGAAGATGCACTTGCTTCCAGCTATAACAAACATAATTTTACTTCCAAGCATGAGGATTGTATTGTTCACAACTGGCTGTCTAAGGAAACATGTGGATGTGCTGATCAAAAGAAAACAAGGGACTCTGGACATTTGCAGCTTCTCTTATCGCATTTTGTGTATGTAAACATATGAATGCTCACAACTCATTATTACAGTATATCCCAATCTTCTGGAGTAAACTGTGCATCACAGTCAGTTTCCCACTTGTTCCTATAAGGAAGCTCACTAGAAAAATAGGAAGCTACTGCAGCTTTATAGAGGTCTGAAATGAGGACATACATTGCTTTTATGAAAATGTACTCTCTTATTCTTAGTAAAGTGCTGTTGATAATGCATTTGGCCTTTGATACTGTGCACAACATGAAAAAAGGGAACAGACAAGAAGTAGAACTGCACAATCTACCTGTGATTTTATAGATTTCTTCTATACATTTGCAGGGGCGTCGGGAGGCCCGGGCTACTGGCTGGACCCCCGAGGGGGGCATTCCGGCATCAGTGGAGGAGCGGGTAGCAGAAATGAGGACTGGAGCCTGGAGCGTAGGGGGTAGGAGAGCCGAGGAGCCTGAGGAAAGGAGAGCCGCCCGCCCGAGCGCTGAGTATTTGTAAATCCCGCCTGCGACGCCTGTGATGGACGTCACACGTCCTGCGGCGCGGTATTGGAGCAGTGGGACGTCCATCACAGGCTCCAGAAGGCGGGACCTGCTGCTATGGCACTCAGCCGTACTCGACAGGACTTGGTTCGGCGGCGCTCGGGAACAGATCGTTCCCGGCGGTCGCCGCTTGGCTCGGGGCTCACAATAGAGAGCCTGCATGCCGAGACTCGGGGGGCCAGATTAAAAGGTCCGCCGGGCCGTATACGGCCCGCGGGCCGTAGTTTGCCCACCTCTGCTCTATAATGACAACATGAAAGAAGTTTGTTTGAAATCTTTGCAAATTTATATATATTAATAAAAAAATCTTATGTACATAAGTATTCACAACCTTTGCTCAATACTTTGTTGAAGCACCTTTGGCACCAATAACAGCCTCAAGTCTTTTTGAGTATGATGCTACAAGCTTGGCACAACTTTTTTTGGGCAGTTTCTCCCATTCTTCTTTGCAGGACCTCCCAAGCTCCATCAGGTTGGATGAAAAGCGTGGGTGCACAGCCATTTTCAGATCTCTCCAGAGATGTTCAATCAGGGTTCAAGTCTGGGCCACTCACTGACATTCACAGAGTTGTCCCGTAGCCACTCTACTTTGTTAGCTTCACTGTGTGCTTGGGTTATTGTCCTGTTCGAAGATGAGCCTTCGCCCCAGTCTGAGGTCCAGAATGCTCAGGAGTGGGTTTTCATCAAAAGGATGTCTCTGTACATTTCTGCATTCATCTTTCCCTCAATCCTGACTTGTCACCCAGTTCCTGCCACTGAAAAACATCACCACAGCATGATGCTGCCACCACCAGTCAATGCTTCATTGTAGGGATGGTATTGGCCAGGTGATGAGCGGTGCCTGGTTTCCTCCAGACACGATGCTTGCCATTGAGGCCAAAGAGTTCAATCTTTGTTTCATAAGACCAGAGAATTTTGTTTCTCATGGTGCGAAAGTCCTTCAGGTGCTTTTTGGCAAACTCCAGGTGGACCGTCATGTGCCTTTTACTGAGGAGTGGCTTCCATCTGGCCACTCTACCATACAGGCCTGATTGGTGGAGTGATGCAGAGATAGTTGTTCTTCTGTAAGCTTCTCCTCTCTCCACAGAGAAACGCTGGAGCTCTGTCCATTGGATTCTTGTAGGTAGATTCAGGTAGAGAAGCCTATAGTTACGGCGGCGTAGCTTAGCTTGTTTAGGCTACGCTGCCGTAAGTTAGCTAGGAAAGTACATGATTTTCAATGTACTTGCCTGCTAATATACGGCCTAAAGCGGGCAGGCATAAGGGCGCCAAATTAAAATGTGTTGGAGGGGGGCGTGTTTGATGATAATGAGGCTTGACCTCACGTTTTTTACGTTTTTATTGTAATGCGCATGCGCCGGGCGCCTACATTTCCTATTGTGCATTGCGGCTAAGTACGCCGCACGGGCCTATCGATTTCGAAGTGGACGTAAACAACGTAAATCCCGATTCGCGGACGACTTACGCAAACGACGTAAAAAAATTGAATCTCGCGGTGGGAACGGCGGCCATACTTTAACATTGTTATTCCACCTAATAGGTGGAATAACTTTAGGCCTGCTAATGCCTCACGGAAGCGGCGTAAAACTACTGCGGCGGCCGGGCGTACGTTCGTGAATCGGCGTATCAACTCATTTACATATTCTACGCCGACCGCAATGGAAGTGCCACCTAGCGGCCATCCGAAAAATTGCAACCCAAGATAGGACGGCGCAAGCCGTCTTATCTTAGATATGTTTAAGCGTATCTCTGTTTGAGCATACGCTTAAACATAAGTCGGCGTAGATTCTGAGTTAGGTCGACTTATCTACTGATAAGTCGGCCTAACTCTACCTGAATCTACCTATTGGTCACCACCCTGACTAAGGCCCTTCTCCCCCATTACCTCAGTTTGGCTGGGCGGTCCGCTATAGGAAGAGTCCTGGTGGGTCCAAACTTCCTCCATTTATGGATGATGAAGGCCACTGTGCTCATTGGAACCTTCAATGCTACAGACATTTTTCTGTGCCCTTCCCTCAATTAATTGGTTTTCATGGCTTGATTTTTGCTCTGACATGCACTGTTAACTGTGGGACCTTTTATAGACAGGTGTATGCCTTTTCAAATTATATTCAATCAACTGAATTTACCAGAGATGGACTCCAATCAAGTTGTAGAAACATCTCAATTATGATCAGTGAGGACTGTTGTCTTATATCAATAGAGTCACTTTAGGGTATTAAGAATGTCATTGCGCTATAAGTTCAGGCTCCTCAAACCTAAAATCCGGGAATAAGGATTCACGGTCAGAAAGGACTTTGAGATGTAACAGAGAGGCTCCAAGTCAATGTGGGATATGTCACAGCAAAAGATGTGAGTGGGGATAGATGAATGGATGACGGCTCAGATTGTGGTGCAGGGGGACTTATCAGGTCTGGGATTCCTCAATAAACATGTAGAAAACAAAAGTGGCCACAGCGCAAACATTAATATGAGCTTATATCATTAAAAGCACACTTACATACTGTATGGGTAAGCAAAGAGCTACAAAAAACTGAAGATGGTGAAGAGCAGCACAACCTGCCAACACAAACAGCTGTCATGCGCGGACTCCAGGACCGCCAGAACAGACAGGCAGCATCTCCCTATGTATTTGCAATTGCGTTAAAAAATAAATACAGTACATTTAAAACATTCTGATAGTCGTATATCGTTAACAGACTTTTACGCATACAGTATATACCCGAGAACAATATGTAGCTTATAGTGTAACTTACCATGCCTAAAATGTGGATCCTGCATTATTTTTGCCATCAGTGATCATGCCAGTAACATACTTCTCACTCAGCATCCTATTTCCGACTGTGTAGCCATTTCCAATTATAAATTCACCACCTTCCATCATTACAGCCAAGTTTTTTTGTTAGAGGTACAATATCAGTCTTTGGGGGGAAATAAACAACACAGACTGTTTAAGTCCACGAAGATTGGTCGGCATGAGATATCTGGAACATTTACATGGCAACCCCATAGACATGATTATTACCTGATTAACCCAAAACCAGGCAGATTGAACAATGATTATCCCATCGCAAATATCTAAGTGATGAATAGATTTGTTTGATCTCCACAGAGTTCACCAAGACTTTTGGCCACCTGTAGAACACCTGTGCCAGTAAATAAGCACGCAAACAATGGACAACTTTCTTTCCTTTCATTTTGGTATATATGTAGCATTTATGGTCTAATGGTCATGATCTTGAAACCCTTCAATTAAGGTTATAACTGTGGTAAAAGATAGCTAAGTGGATATTGATGAATAAATAGGCTAATTGCTGGTTACGTTTTTAGGCTTGGTAAGCAGGGATCCTAGGACATCCATTTCAGCATGTGAGACATACAAAATGTATGGTAATAACGTTTGACAGCCATACCATGGAGGCTACAGAGCAATGTTTCTCAACTCCTTTTTAAAAATATACTATTCCCTTCATGAATATCAGTGTTTACCGAGTACTCCCTGGTGTCACTCATCTACTTTCAAGTACCAATAGACATGGGTACATTTATTAGCAGTACCCTTTCTGAGTATATTCTGTGTAGGTTTTCCAAACAATCCTATATTTTAAAACAGGTCTCTTGACAAATCCCAGGTGCCAGGTCGCCATGGTGACTAGAAATTGCACCCTGGAGCCTGGGCTTCTGTCAGCCCATTCACTGTTGGCACCGGGTGTAAACAGCATCAATAAGCACGGGCCCTGTCTACACTAGCGGCTTTTTATCTGCTGCCTCGCTGCACTCCATGCCCCACCACGTTTCATTCTAGCCAGACAAAACACAGCCGGACAGTGCCACTGTCAGAAATCCTTGAACAGAGTCTGAGTCTTCTTCCAGCCATGCCCACCCCCACCTTCACCAACCTCATCACCTCTCTTCCAAGACCCTGCTTCTCCTCCCCACCACCAGCTGCACAAGGTGAGGGGTGGGGGGGGGGCAAGGTGAGGATGGTGTTAGGGGGTGCACAAGATGAGGGGAAAAATGGGAAGGCTGCAGAAAGTGAGGGGGGGTGGAGTTGCACAAGGTGGGGTGGGGTAAGGAAGGACAACATGGGGTTGCACAGTGGGGGACATAGGGAGGCTGCACAAGGTGGGGGGAGGGGAAGGTGCACAGTGTAAAGGGGTTGGAGGAGGACAGGCAGCTTTCCCTCATGATTTGTAACTTCCTGTTCCACAGTTGCCCTGAAGTGCTGTGTTGGTTGCTCCAGGAGGCTCCGCCAGTCCAGCCAATGTCAGCTAAGTGAGACCCAACAAAAAAAGTAGGGATTGTGAGCTTTGCTTACCGTAGAACATGGGTCTACAAACTTTCTAAACGAATGGCCAGATTACTGTCCATCAGACTTTAAGGGGTCTTGACAATGGCCAGTGGGAGTAGAAAGTGCCTCGGCGTCGGTGGGAAAAAACAAAACCTTGAACTTGATTGGCAGTAGGAATAAGAAAATTACATAGCGCCTACGGTCAGTAGTAGGTGAAATAGTGCCACATCATTAGTGTCAGTAGGAGGAATAGTGCTCCATCCTCAGAGTCTGTGGAATGAAGAGTGCCCCATCCCCAGAGTCCGTGGAATGAAGAGTGCCCCATCTTGGTGGTGTCCGTAGGAGGAAATGTGCCCCATCCCTGGAGTCAGTGGGAGGAATAGCGCCCCTTCGTTGGTGTCTGTAGGAGGAATAATGGCTCATTGTTTGTTTTAGTGGAAAAGAATAGAACCCCCTCCATGATGTCAGTGGGAGAAATAGTGCTCCATCCCTGGAGTCAGTAGAAGCAACAGTGCATCGTTGTTGGGGTCAGTGGGAGGAGTAGTACCCAGTCATTGGTATTGATGGAAGGAAGCTTGTCAATTGTTATTAGTGGGAGGAATAGTGCCCCATCGTTGAAGTCAGTGGAAGGATTAGTGACCCATAGTTTGTTTCAGTGGGAAGAATAACACCTCAACGTTGGTGTCAGTGGAAGGAAGGCATAATTCCTCTTACCGACACCAATAGGGCACATAGAGGAATTATGTCTTGCATCAGTGGGAGGAAAAGAGCCTCAAGGGCCAGATAATGACAAGCAAAGGGTCACAATTTGGAAACCACTACTGCAGAGCTTTACGTTTTAATTAGTAGAGAGCGTCAGACCTCTGCAGAGAGACCACTTCTTCCACACAATGGACACGAGTCCTTTTCTACAGCATAATGGTAGTGGCATGACATTTCTTGCATCTCCTCAGCCGGAACACAGACAGCAATAAAAAATGTAAAAAAACTATTAGGGGATCTAAGCCTTCCTGCAGTTAAGATTCCCCTTTACAGCCAGGGGTTTAAAGTAAAAAACATTCCACTTCAACAGCAAAATGACCCCTTTAGTAAAGCAAGCCTTCAGTGCAAGCGATTTTGACATACAACCAAGTATTGTCATTGTTTCCTTCCAGCTGTGAAAGCTATACAGTTAAATAAATAATAATACAAAATGCAGCCGATGCAGACTTGTAATATATCACTCAAAAAACAGCTCCTCAAAGCCGCACAAAGAAATGATTTCAGGTTTAATTCCTGTAACAAATGTTCAACAGTTTATGAGATGGTTATTTATTTAAGTTTTTATCACATGGAAGCGGTTACTACCTGGAAGTCATACAAGAGTAAAAAAAAAAATCTATTGTGTTATGGTCAATTTTTTTTTGTTACAAAATATTATGGGATAAAGTTGTTTTTCTGAGCTGAAGCCACTTGATTGAATAAAACACACACAGCTCTTATGGCAATGATTTGCTCACAATGTGTTTCTTATAATAACTGGAGTGTGGTCTGAGCAACTGCTTTCGGCAAAGGAGCAAAGCAAAGCAGAAAAGTGCACTGGGCCTTTAAATGCTGGGAGGCTCCCTGAAACGTGATCTGCACTGAGCTACGAGTACCTATAGACAAGCCAAGATGAAGAATGGAATTGGGGCCAAATCTTTTTTCCCTTCTGTATTGGACAGAATGGGAAAGGTTTGGAATTTCTTTTAGAAATGTGTCTTCAGTGGAAAGCCCCTCTCACTTTCGATTCCTGATGGGAAATCTCCCCTAACACCATTGTGTCCCCAGAAGAAAATCCCCCCTCGCGTGACATCCTCCGTGGGAAATCTTCCTGATGGACGAAATCTTACCTCACATTTTGTCTCCTCTATGGAAAATCTCCCTTTGTGTCCTTTCCCCATTGGGAAATCTCTGGTCAGGCCCCATCCCTGGAGGGAAATTCCTGTCAAGTTTTATTCCCAGTGGAAAATGTCCCATCATGTTCTTTCCCTGGTGGGAAATATTCCAACACATCTCATCCTGAGTGAAAAATCCACCATTGTGCCTTTTCCTCAAAGAAAATATTTAATCAATTACCATCACCGGTGGGAAATCTCCCATGAAGCCCCCATCACTGGTGGGAAATTTGTCCTCGTATCTCATCTCCATTGGGGAATCTACCCTCACATCCTGTCCATTGTGGGGACTCTGCCCTCACTTCCTGCCTCCAGTGGGATTTTTCTCCTCACTCTCCCATCCCCTGAACAAGAAATGAAAAGAGATCTCTCCAATGGGGACACAAGGAGCACTAAAAAATAAATTGGCTACTTATTTGCATGAATTAGTGTAAATACAGCTACAGTTATTGGCTGCTTGTGATCGGGAGCTTTATGATCATGTGATCGCCATGACAGCCTATCATTGAGGTCACATGATCATTAACCCCCCCGCCTCCCAGCATACTAAACCCCACTTAAAGGGCTGGGAGGGACCGGCTCCAAGGGGGTTAAACAAAACTTAGAGAAAAGTTGCTCAAGCAGCTGTTTTTCACCAGCAAAAAACAGTTAGGGCTCTTTCACACGTCCTGTCAGTTTCTTTTGTCCGCTACGTCGGCTCAGCGCTGAGCTCTCGGCGGATAGGGCGGTCCCTGCACACAGTGCAGGGACCGCCCTGTCTCAGCTCCGCTCTGCCCTATAGGGAACCGGATGCAGACGGACCGTCTGTCCGTCTGCATCAGTTCCGTTACGCCGGACGGAAGAAAAATAGGGTTTTCTTCCGTCCGAAAACCGGATCCCGACGGACGCGGACGCTAGCGGATGCTCCATCCGCTAACGGACGCGTTCCCATAGGGATTCATTACAAGTCCGTTAACGGACTTGTAATGAATCCCTATGGGATTCACGTGGTGGGTGCACGTGGGTAGGCACCCACCACGTGGGTACCTACCGGAGCATGATGGGACGGTGATGCCTATATAAATGGGATGCAAGGCGCGCTTCCATCATTACAGCGACAACAGGCGACGAGGCAACATCGGAAGAGGGGAGAAGAACAGAAGACCCTGACGTCACAGAAGACCGCGCCGGCTGCCTGTTTGAAATCGAGCTAACACACAAACATAGCAGGCAGCCAGCGCTGAAGAAGAAGGCACCGGACATCTGCAGAAGAACCGGGGTTCGCCGAGTCAACAGCGGAAGAGGGGAGAAGATGGAAGAAGCCCCCCGGAGTCCGGAGAAGCCCCCCCCGGAGAGCGGAGAAGACCCCCGGAGAGCGGAAGACCCCCGGAGAGTGGAAGAAGAAGCCCCCCTGCTAATAGAGCTAATAAAGAAGACAGGGGGGGCCTCCGGAGCAGAATAATAAATTATTTTAAAAGGCCTTGTGTTGTGTGTTTACTAACTAACTTTTTGCCTACAGGTGAATGGATAGGGGTACGATGTACCCCATATCCATTCACTTAGGGTGGGGGGCCGGTATCTGGGGGCCCCCTTATTTGAGGGGACTCCCAGATTCCGATAAGCCCCCGCCCGCAGACCCCGACAACCAATGGCAAGGGTTGTCGGGAAGGGGCCCTGTCCTCATCAACATGGGGACAGGGTGCTCTGGGGTGGGGGGGCCCGCAGTGCGCCCCCCTGCCCCAGAGCACCCAACCCCCCCATGTTGAGGGCATGCGGCCTGGCACCGCTCAGGAGGGGGGGGGGCCGCTCGCTCGTCCCCACTCCCTTCCTGACCGGCCGGGTAGCGTGCTTTGGATACGGGTCTGGTATGGATTGTAGGGGGACCCCCTACGTCGATTTTTCGGCGTAGGGGGGTCCCCTTACAACCCATACCAGACCTAAGGGCCTGGTATGCTCCTGGGGGGGAACTCATGCCGGTTTTGTCTTTACAAATTGCCGTGGAGTTCTCCCTCGGGAATGCATACCAAATGCCGTCGCTGGAATGGGCTTTTACATGGTGTGACTAGTTTACACTTTGTAACATCAGCCCTAGTTTTACACTTGCAAAATAACACTTACGGCGAAAAAACGAAGCTGGAAAGCTTTGTGGATCGCCTTAAGTGCTAATTTGCATACTAGCAACCGCATTTCGACTCGAAATGCCCCCAGCGGCGGATGCGGTACTGCATCCTAAGATTCGGCAGTGTAATTCAATTAGACATGCCTGATCTTCTGCCTAACTTTGGAAAAAGCCTTTTGAGGATCGTTTCCAAAGTTAGACACAGACTGAACAGCAGTTAAGTCTGCGTATCTCTTTTGAGGATCTGGCCCTTAATTCCTATGGTCACTAGTCTCTGTCCCCCAGCTGTAATCAAATGCTCATGTGATATTAAGTATAAGGCTGAAATGTTAGGGGGATTGTGTTTGCGGGATTTCAATACAATGACACACAGATATCAGCTCTCAAGCTACTGATGTCCAGAACAAAATGGCAGCCAGACAAAGGTTCTGAGAGGTTACAAAAGATAAAATCGAAAGATAACACCTAACAAATGAAGCTGCTACACTATGCTCATTAGATTTGACCCGGTTCGCCTGAAAAGGGTGGGGAAACATCAGGTTACTATTGCTCCTCCTGAATTCCTATGTGGCTACTGGCCTGAGTAAAACTTTAACTTTTAGAGGCATAAAATATAGTACATTTTCTACTCTACTAAGCTGTTTCTAGTTCAAAATAATTGGATTCCCTCTCAAGTTATAATTACATGACAATATTTTCCACTATTTGCCTAGACTACCCATCTATTGCTGTAAATTTGAGCAGTAATCCTCCTCCGGGTGTATCACTTTTAAACAGCTGCAATAATAAGGAAGAGAAAATTATTTCATCTGTCCATTAAATTAGAGCACACTTGTGGACGGCTAATCCAGATGATGTAAAAACCAGGTGGATGAGTTTCTGAACTACACATGACATCACCAGGCCGACGTGACTAGACATTCATTCTTTGCTGTTTATATATTATCTTTGATGAAAAGCGCTATGAGAAAAACAACTGTAGATTTGCTTTTACGTGATTACTCCCAGTATAGAAGAAGCTTCAAAGTTTAAATGAGGGGTCTCATAATAAACTTTTTTTTTAAAGGTTAAAACTCTAGTGTGTTTTCAATAAGGAGTAATTTTGAGCTATTAGTTTTACATTTTTTTTACAAGAAAATTACTTTTACATTTACTATTACATTTACTTCAAGGTAATTTGTCTTTTGACCTTTTGCATTTATTGTTTGCTTAAAATTCCATATTTAGATTTAGTATTTTATATATAATGGTATAAATGCATCACTTCTAATTATCAACTTTACATCAGGGAATGCTATTAGTATTATCCCTGTTTAAAGTGAAAGTTGAGTCAAAACATTTTTTTCTTTTCAGGTTTGAGATTGAAGGGTGGGTGGGGATGGGTTATAAGCTCTCACCTCTTGTCCTAGCCTAGAAACGAGTGCTGCAGGGTAACAGAAATATCTTCAGTGGGGTCACAGACCCCATTTCATTTTATTTTTTTTTAAACGCAGAGTTGGGTACTGACTGTAGCTGCTGACTTATTAATAGGACACTTACCTGTCCTGGAATCCAACAAAGTCGGCATCCCAGCCGATGTTTCAATCGGCTTTTGGGCGCTGCCATCCGCCATTTGAAATAAAGGAACCCGGCAGTAAAGCCTTTCGGCTTTACAGCTGGTTCCATATGATGCATGCACGAAGTGCGCTGCACTCTCTTATTGGGCTGGCAGCAGGGGAAGGAGAAGGGAGGAGAAGGAAGAGGGGGGCCAAACTTCTGATGTACCTCACCAGGGCGAGGTCCAGCAGAAGTGGGGATGTGTACCTGTCAAAAACAGGTACCCACCCCGCCCGTCCCCCTGAAAGGTGCCAAATGTGGCATCAGGGGGGGGGGGGAGCATACAGATAAACTCTGTATTTTCTCAGTTTAATAAAGTTTTCTGTTACCTGTTTGCAGTTAAGCAGCAAAGCCCATGTGCACTGTGGACTGTCTGTTCTGTAGGGCTATATGAGAATTTCTAACAGTACTGTTGGGACCTCATCACTGTTTCTGAGTTTGGCGCTACCCGGTACAGCAAGTAAAAATAATTCCTCTAAGAGGAATGCTGCAATCTTAACTTTCTCTATCCAAAAAACGAAAAAGTTTTGATTTTCTATTATTTAGGGCATGGGTCTTCAAACTATGGCCCTCCAGTTGTTCAGGAACTACTATTCCCATCATGCCTAGTCTTGTCTGTGAATGCCTCATTGGATGTTTAGTTCCGCAACAGCTGGAGGGCCGTAGTTTGAGGATCCCTGATTTAGGGCACGCACAGTCTTAAAGCCCTACTAGACGCCTACTAGACGCCTACTAGACTGAAACTTATCTCCGGGATATCACAGTGAGTACGGCGCAAAAAAATAAAACAAAGGCATACTGTAGCTCACGGTAGTATGCTAGATGGCATGTTAGAAAAAAATAATTCTTAGGGTGAACCCCTGCTTTAAAGCAGAACTTCAGAATTTTTTTTCATCATTCCATCTTTTAAATCTTCTGCCCTTGTTGTTTTAACAGCAAAACTTTTTTTATACCTTATACAGCCCACTTCACGTTTCTTGTCTGATAAAAAGCCTAGGTTTATGACATCATGCACAGCTCTTACCCTCATTCTTGTGAGAGTTTGCTAAAAAAAAAAGGGGGGGGGGAGTCATAAGAGAGCCAATGAAAGCTGCAGAGCTGGAGATGTGCCTTGTGTGTCTGTGTAAATCCAGGAAGTGAAGAGGCAGCAGCTTCAGCTGCCCAAAGTTAAAATGGAGGGAGAGATTTCTGCAGCATATTTGCCAAGTACAGAATCACAGTATATATAAAATAATATGCAAAGTGGTTGGAGGGAAGCTTCAAGATGGCAAAGATGTTTTTATTGCAAATTATGTGAGCAGACTGAAGTTCCTCTTTAACCACTTAACGCCCGCCGCACGACTATTTACGTCCGCAAAATGGCACGGACAGGCAGATGGGCGTATATATACATTCCTGCCTTCTAGCGGGTGGGGGTCCGCTCGGGACCCGCTCCGCTGCGTGCGGCTTACCTCGGGGAGCGATCCGGGACGACGGCGCGGCTATTCGTTTATAGCCGCTCCGCCGCGATCGCTCCCCGGAGCTGAAGAATGAGGAGAGCCGTATGTAAAACACGGCTTCCCCGTGCTTCACTGTGGTGGCGTATCGATCGAGTGATCCCTTATATAAGGGAGACTCGATCGATGACGTCAGTCCTACAGCCACACCCCCCTACAGTTGTAAACACACACTAGGTGAACCCTAACTCCTACAGCGCCCCCTGTGGTTAACTCCCAAACTGTCATTTTCACAATAAACAATGCAATTTAAATGCATTTTTTGCTGTGAAAATGACAATGGTCTCAAAAATGTGTCAAAATTGTCCGAAGTGTCCGCCATAATGTCGCAGTCACGAAAAAAATCGCTGATCGCCGCCAATAGTAGTAAAAAAAAAAAAAATTATAAAAACGCAATAAAACTATCCCCTATTTTGTAAACGCTATAAATTTTGCGCAAATCGATAAACACTTATTGCAATTTTTTTTACCAATAATAGGTAGAAGAATACGTATCGGCATAAACTGAGGATTTTTTTTTTTTTAATATATGTTTTTGGGGGATATTTATTACAGCAAAAGGTAAAAAATATAGCATTTTTTTTCAAAATTGTCGCTCTATTTTTGTTTATAGCGCAAAAAATAAAAACCGCAGAGGTGATAAAATACCACCAAAAGAAAGCTCTATTTGTGGGGAAAAAAGGACGCCAATTTTGTTTGGGAGCCACGTCGCACGACCGCGCAATTGTCTGTTAAAGCGATGCAGTGCCGAATTGTAAAAAACCCTTGGGTCATTTAGCTGCATATTGGTCCAGTCCTTAAGTGGTTAAAGTAACTTTCATGCATTAAAAAAATAAAAATACATTAAATGTATTCTTTGTTGCAGTTCAGGCACGGCAATGTCTAATGTCATATGGCCATCAGTCAAGCAGGTAGAATAGTGTTCTCCAAAGCTTTAAAAAAATAAAAAATAAAAATCTTCCCCCAAACCTCATAAAACTTTGAAAAAAAAAAAGCTTTTGAAACCTTATATACTGACAGGCTTGGCCTAACTCCCGATAGCTTCTGATTACACACTTTACCACTCTCCGCTTCTTTTGGGGGAGGGAAAATTGATTTTAATTCATACAGTATATTACAATCTTGGCACTGGTTACCATAAAGCCTGAAACCTTTAAAAATAAATGTGTGTGTTCCGTAGCTGGACTATGTATTGTGTCAGAATAATAGTTGTTTCTATGTAACTGTCGCCTAGTTTGTTTTCTCGGTCAAATGAATCTTGAAGACCTCATCAGTCACTGGCAGTATTCTTTAACATGCAAGCCAACTACGTTTCTTTTTGTTTAAAAAATAATTAAATTTTTTTTCCCCTGTACAAATTAGTGCCATTCTATATGATTCTTGCGGGTTTGAACACAATCCTAAACTAGCCGATATAGAATGAAAAATTAGAAAACATGTCTTATTTTCATTAAGCAGCAATAAAAATGTATTTAAACCCTATTACTAAAATCTTAGGGCCAGATTCACGTAGAATTGCGGCGGTGTAACATATCGTAGATACGTTACACCGCCGCAAGTTTTCATCGCAAGTGCCCGATTCACAAAGCACTTGCGAGAAAACTTCCTCCGACGTAAGCCCGCGTAATTCAAAGGGGCGTGTGCCATTTAAATTAGGCGCGCTCCCGCCCCGGACCTACTGCGCATGCTCCCTTTTGAATTTCCCGCCGTGCTTTGTGCGAAGTGACGTAATTTTTTCAAACGGCGACGTGCGTAGCGTACTTCCGTATTCCCGGACGTCTTACGCAAGAAGGAAACATTTTTAAATTTTGACGCGGGAACGACAGCCATACTTTATACAGCACATACGTTTGCTGTGTAAAGTTAGGGCACCTAAAACGACGACTAACTTTGCGACGGGAAACTAGACTAGCAGCGACGTAGCGAACGCGAAAAACTGTCGTGGATCGCCGTAACTCCTAATTTGCATACCCGACGCTGGTTTACGACGCGAAGTCCCCCCAGCGGCGGCCGCGGTATTGCATCCTAAGATCCGACAGTGTAAAACAATTACACCTGTCGGATCTTCGGGCTAAATATGCGTAACTGATTCTATGAATCTGTCGCATAGTTAAGAAGACCCTAAAACAGAGATACGACGGCGTATCAGGAGATACGCCGTCGTATCTCTTTTGTGAATCTGGGCCATTCAGTATATTTTCTAACATAGTAATATAAAATTTTAAAATAATTTTCAATATTTTTAAATCTCCTTCTTTCATTACAATTAAATCTGGTAAATAAAACCTGCCATAAATTAACTTTTTCAAGCACTTCCCGTTATAGGGTGACAACGCTTGGGGTCTGTCTAATTGTTCTATTGTGTTGACACCCTGTCAAACAAGCTCTCGATTGAGACTACAAATGGCCGTTTCAACCCACAATATGAAGGCATGCTCCACAGTTATCACCATCGGGAAATCCACTCTACATATAATAGCCCGGATTCAGGTAGATTTGCCCCTTATTTGCAGAGGCGCAGGGCAGCGTTTTTGCCCTGCGCCCCTGCAAATTTACTGCGCTACCCGCGATTCACGGAGCAGTAGCTCCGTAAATTGCGTGTACGCTGTGTAAACTTGCCCTGCGTAAGGGCGCCTAATGTAAATGATCCCGTAGGGGGCGGGAATCATTTAAATTAGGCGCGCTGCCGAGCGTAGAGCGCATGCTCCGTCGGGAAACTTTCCCAACGTGCATTGCGGCAAATGACGTCGCAAGGACGTCATTTGCTTCAAAGTGAACGTGAATGGGTCCAGCGCCATTCACGAATCACTTACGCAAATTACGTAAAATTCGAACGTCGCGACGCGGGAACGGCGGGTATACTTTAGCATTGGCTGCCCCTGCTATTAGAAGGGGCAGCCTTACGCTAAACACGCCGTACGGAAACAACGTAAATTGCGTACGCAGGGCTCGCGCAACATTGTGAATCGGTGTTAGTATGCAATTTGCATACTATACACTGAGCACAATGGGAGCGCCCCCTAGAGGTCATCGCTAGAATGCAGCCTAAGATATGCGTGGCATAAGAGCCTTATGCCACGCAGATTTTAGGCTGCAGTCGGCGTTACGATGTTCCTGAATCAGGAGCATTTGTAATGCCGGGGCAAGTAAGCAATTGCGCTGTGTAACCTATGGTTACACAGGCGCAATTGCTACTTGAATCCGGGCCAATGTCTGCATGGCATTTCTCAGACAGGAAGCCGATGTACAGAGGCTGCAGGAGATCAGAAGCACCAAGACAAGGCAAAAGGTGAAAAAAATTGTTAAATTGTGTATTTTAAACAACATTATTGTATGGTACACAGTGCTTTAGTATGCTACATGTAAGGCCCCTTTTACACGGAGTGGGCTCCTCTGGAGTCCGTCTGCTCAGTGGGGATTCTGTCTGCTGATCCCCACTATGCAGGCGGATGGCTGGTCTGTGTCCGCTTGGCTTATGCAGAGCAGACATAGCCCACTCTCCTCTATGGACAGTTGGATTTAATGGACCGCCTGTCTGTTTACACCCAGCTTCCATCCGATCCGTCGGACAGATGGGGAATAGATCTCCAGCTGTCTGTGTTTAGCATGATCGGATCGGATGTTGGCGGATCGGATGTCTGTTGACACCTGCCGCTCCAAAAAGGGCAATAAAAAGTCAGATTTTGTCCACCTAAAAAATTGTCAGGCAACCCCAATAGGTCCATCCATGTGAAAGGGCCCTTAAAGGAGAAGTACAGCTAAAGCTTGTTTGGCAGTACTTCACCTGTGGATCACAGGAGTGCAGTTCGTTCTGCACTTCTGTGACCCGCTTTTAGCAGAGAGCGGGCTGAACTCCGCTGTCTGCTGACACTCGGGCTCGGGCACGATCACGACAATGAAGTCGGGATCCGCCCACATGTCTGGACCAGCACCTGGCTCAGCCTCTCAGCGAGCTGCTGAGAGCCTGGGCCGGCCACTCCCACGACAGCCCAGTTCTCCAGTGAGTGGGGGAGGGGCACAGAGCAGAGAGCTGGTGACTGACAATCACCAGCTCTCTGCTCAGGAAGCTGCGAGAACCCGGTGATCGGTGGTGTTAGATCACTCAGTTCTCAGTGTTACAGCCACCGGGGGACAGATGCAGCATCAGACCAATGTTGCATGCACCTAGGGAAGTACGATTAACCATTTAAGACCCGGACCAAAATGCAGCTAAAGGATCCGGCCAGGTTTTGCGATTCGGCACTGCGTCGCTTTAACAGACAATTGCGCGGTCGTGCGACGTGGCTCCCAAACAAAATTGGCGTCCTTTTTTTCCCACAAATAGAACTTTCTTTCGGTGGTATTTGATCACCTCTGCGGTTTTTATTTTTTGCGCTATAAACAAAAATAGAGCGACAATTTTGAAAAAAATTCAATATTTTTTTCATTTTGGTATAATAAATATGCCCCAAAAATATATAAAAAAAAAGTTTTTTTCCTCAGTTTAGGCCGATACGTATTCTTCTACCTTTTTGGTAAAAAAAAAAATCGCAATAAGCGTTTATCGGTTGGTTTGCGCAAAATGTATATCGTTTACAAAATAGGGGATAGTTTTATTGCATTTTTATTAATTTTTTAAACTACTAATGGCGGCGATCAGCGAATTTTTTCGTGACTGCGACATTATGGTGGACACTTCGGACAATTTTTACACATTTTTGGGACCATTGTCATTTTCACAACAAAAAATGCATTTAAAATGCATTGTTTACTGTGAAAATGACAGTTGCAGTTTGGGAGTTAACCACAAGGGGGCGCTGAAGGGGTTATGTGTGACCTCATGTGTGTTTACAACTGTAGGGGGGTGTGGCTGTAGGTGTGACGTCATCGATTGTGAATCCCTATAAAAGGAATCACACGATTGATGCCGCCGCCACAGTGAAGAACGGGGAAGCCGTGTTTACACACAGCTCCCCCCGTTCTTCAGCTCCGGGGACCGATCGCGGGACTACAGCGGCGATCGGGTCCGCGGGTCCTGCGGTCCAGGAGCTTCGGACCGGGTCGCAGGCGTGCCATTCTGCCGACGTATATGTGCAGGAGGCGGCCCTTAAGTGGTTAAGAAAAAAAAAAATTGATCCCCATACTTGTCTTTTAAATCACTTAAAACTTACATATTCTTTACAATCTTTATTCCTAAATTGCTAGTCCCCAAGTATGCATTGTTTTTGACTGCTTTAAACCACCTCAGTACCGGACACTTTCACCCCTTCCTTCCCTGGCCATTAATATTTTTAGTGCCGCCGTCACACTTTGAACAACAATTATTCATGCAACACTACCCAAATGAAATGTTTTTCCATTTGTGTGAGACAAATAGAACATTCTTTTGGTGAAATCTTCTGTTCTAAAATGTTGGCCAAAACTTAGGCCAAAATGTATTCTGCTACATATCAGATAGGTAGATTCACAAAGAGTTAGGCCGGCTTATCTGCAGATAAGCCGACCTAACTCTGAATCTACGCCGGCGTTTGTTTAAGCGTATGCTCAAACAGAGATACGCTTAAACAAAGCTAAGATAGGCCGGCTTGCACCGTTCTATCTTAGCTTGCAATGTTTCTGGTGGCCGCTAGATGGCGCTTCCATTGCGGCCGGCGTAGATTATGTAAATGAGGGGATACGCCGATTCCCGACGATTTACGAGCGTACGCCGGGCCTACACCGTCGAGTTACGTCATTTCCGTAAGGGATAGGCCGCCTAAATTTAGAGCTATGCTCTAGTGGACTAACTATTGTTAAGTATGGCCGCCGTTCCCGCCGTGAGGTTCGAATTTTTTGCGTCGTTTGCGTAAGTCGTCCGCGAATCGGGAGTTACGTCGTTTACGTCCGCGTTGAAATCAATAGGCCCGTACGGCATACTTAGCCGCAATGCACCCTGGGAAATGTAGTCGCCCGGCGCATGCGCAGTACGCAAAAACGTCGAAAAACGTGAGGTCAAGCCTCATTTCCATAGTACACGCCCCCAAACAAGTCATTTGAATTAGGAGCCCTTACGCCCGTTCGGTTTAGGCTACGCCGCCGTAGATTAGCAGGTAAGTGGTTGGAAAATCACTACTAGCCTAACTAATTTACGGCGGTGTAGCCTAAATAGGCTAGGCCGCCCTAAATTTACACCAATGTGTGTGAATCTACCTAAGAGTCTGTAAACTATGGTATACAGTGCATCCAGAAAGTATTCACAGGGCTTCACTTTTGTCACATTTTGTTATGTTACAGCCTTATTCCCAAATGGATTAAATTAATTAATTTTACAATATTTTTTTATTTACAAAAACAATACCTCATAATGACAAAGTGAAAGAAGTTTATTTGAAAACTTTGCAAAGTTATAAAAATAAAAAATGAAAAAAATCCCATGTACATAAGTATTCACAGCCTTTGCTTTATACTTTGTTGAAGCACCCTTGGCACCAATTACAGTCTCGAGTCTTTTTTGAATATGATGGTACAAGCTTGGCACACCTATTTTTGTGCATTCTCTCAAATTATTCTTTGCAGGATCTCACAAGCTCTATCGGGTTGGATGAGGAGAGTCGGTGCACAGCCATTTTTAGATCTCTCCAGAACCTTAATAAGGTTCAAGTCTGGGCTCTGGCTGGGCCAATCAAGGGCATTCACAGAGTTGACCCGCAGCCACTCCTTTGTTATGTTGGCTGTATGCTTAGGGTCGTGGCCTGTTGGAAGATTTTCACAAACTACAGTGAACGGGAGTGAACCACAACTGCGGTTAAGGAAAAATTTCAATGCACTTCTCTATGCTATGTGATTTTTCAGTACTGGACCCCAGGCGTCACTCTAATCAGAGAAAAAGAGTTTGGGGTTCACTACATCATCTCTCTCACATATAGGAATGCGTTGAGCTACTAAGGGTGGAGGTATTACAACATACCTTCAACCCCTAGCCTTAAAAGGTTATGATGAAGGTGGGTGAAGCACAACTGCAATAAAGCGGGAGTTCACCCGAATTTTTTTTTTTAACATTAGATTGGGCCTAATTACGGGAAGCAGAATCGGGTGTTTTGTTTAAAATCAATGCAGTACTTACCGTTTTACAGACAGATGTTCCCTGCCGCTTCCGGGTATGGTCTTCGGGACTGGGCGTTCCTATTTGATTAACCTTTAGTAAGACAAAGGGCGATAACTTACCCAAAAGGACCCAACCGCTCTATTCACTCATATACAAGGGGCATGGAATAAGGATTACATTTGTATATTTAATTTAGTTTCCTGAAGTTGTTGTAGAACCTCAAGTTGCCACCTGGCTTAGGGATGAGCACAATGGGATCTGACCACTTGCTGATATATACCCCTATGACCCCCAAGGGCAAGCATTTATTGTACCCCTTCTGAAATCGCTTTTCTCTAGGCTTCTGGTAACTGATAACGTCTTAACTGTACTTTGACATGAGACACGAAGTCTCAATGTCATGTTATATTTTGTTAGGCCATGTAGTTCTAAAAACACCTCTCAATGTTATGGCAAGAACTCTCTCACCTCATAAATCTAAATAGCAGATAAAATCTTTGACATTCTAACCGATATATCTTTCAGTGACGATACTTCAGGGTTGCTTTCTGACAAAAAAATAAAAAAACTCAATCCTTCCTGGGTTTCATTAGGTTAACATGGAAGGACTTTCCCTATCTGAGCTGGTATATCTGGTATATCACTGATTTTCTATGACCTCATAGGGGCCCTGACATTGTGCTAGAGGGGAGATTTACTAAAACTGGTACAGGGAAAATGGATGAAAGACTGTACACTCTGGAAGGATGCCAAAATCTTTATTGTAATTATCAAAAAAGCAGCAGGAGATAAAAAAAAAAAAAATGTTAACGCGTTTCATGCAGAGAACATTGATAACACTGTTCTGTAACACACTGCTACACCCTTTCCAGAAAACTATGCAATAAAAAACAGGGTTTTAGTTCACATATATTGCAATACAGTGGAATTACTGCAATACAGTATTGCAATTTCAGTCTTGTAAGACTGTAACTCATTTATACTTGATTTTTATCTTTAGATTGTACTGCCTTATGGCAGAAAAATAAAATGTATTTATTTTTCTATAAATCAATGTACTTCTATTCTATTTCTTACACTCCTCAGAGGCACAACTAAAGTCCCACCCCGTTCTACTTTTTTGAAACACAGTTGTTTAACGGCTTCAACTCTTCTGGGAAGGCTGTCCACAAGGTTTAGGAGTGCGTCTCTGGGAATGTTTGATCATTCTTCCCCAAGCGCATTTGTGAGGTCAGGCACTGATGTTGGACGAGTAGGCCTGGCTCGCAGTCTCCGCTCTAATTCATCCCAAAGGTGTTCTATTGGGTTGAGGTCAGGGCTCTATGCAGGCCAGTCAATTTCCACCACCCCAAACCTGCTTATCCATGTCTTTATGGACCTTGCTTTGTGCACTGGTGCACAGCCATGTTTGAACAGGAAGGGGCCATCCCCAAACTGTTCCCACAAAGTTTGAAACTCTTAAGGCATCAAACTCTTAAGTTTGATGCCTTAAGAGGTCCCTTCACTGGAACTAAGGGGCAAAGGCCAATGCCTGAAAAATCCCACACCATAATCCCCCCTCCACCAATGATTTGGACCAGTGCACAAAGCAAGGTTCATAAAGACATGGATGAGGAGTTTAGGTTGGAGGAATTCAACTGGCCTGCCCTCAACTTGATAGAACACCTTTGGTATGAATTAGAGCGCAGACTGCAAGCCAGGCCTTCTCGTCCACAAGTGCCTGACCTCACAAATGCGCTTCTGGAAGAATGGTCAAACATTCCCATAGACACACTCCTAATCCTTGTGGACAGCCTTCCCAGAAGAGTTGCAGCTGTTATAGCTGCAAAGGGTGGGCCAACTCAATATTGAATCCTACAGACTAAGACTGGGATGCCATCAAAGTTCATTTGCGTGTAAAGGCAGGCATCCCAATATTTTGGACAATATCGTGAATATGTCTTGGATAGTCCAATAGTGAAATCTCCCTACCTTAACTTTCATCTCTGATCTGTCTTCCTGTTTTATCTCTGTTCTGTCTTAGGCCTCTGATGTGTGTACACACCATCAGACCAAATTCCCCGCGGACAGAAAATGCGGTGACGTGGCGGCGACGATGACGCGGCGCCGTGCGCGAACCAGGAAGTTTAATGCTTCCACGCATGCGTCGAATCACTTTGACGCATGCGCAGGATTTCGGGCCAGCGGACATGTCCGATGAGTTGTACTAAACATCGGACATGTCCCACGGACAGGTTTCCACCGGACAAGTTTCTTAGCATGCTATGAAACTTTTGTCCGCTGGAAACCTGTCCGCTAGGCCAGGAATCCGGTCCGCTAGGCCGTACACACGGTCGGACATGTCCGCGGACCAGTTTCAGCAGACATGTTCGGTCGTGTGTACGAGGCCTGAAGGCATCAACATACCAAGACATTTTGGACAATTTCATGCTCCCTACTTTGTGTTCCAACATGACTGCCCACCAGCGCACAAAGCAAGGTCCATAAAAGACATGGATGACTGAGTTTGAGGTGGAGAAACTTGACTGGCCTTCACAAAGTCTTGACCTCAACCTGATAGAACACTGAATTAGAGCAAGGACTGCAAGCCAGGCCTTCTTGTCCACATCAGTGCCTGACCTCACAAATGTGCTTCTGGAAGAATGGTCAAACATTCCCATAGACACACTCCTAAACCTTGTGGACAGCCTTCCCAGAAGAGTTGAAGCTGTTATAGCTGCAAAGAGTAAGCCAGAGACAAACACAGTATTAGAAAGCTACTAAAAAATAGGATATAGGGCAATAGCTACAGAATGAGGCTTCCCAGGTATACATGCTACTAAATGCCAGACTGTCTAGAAAATTCTTAAGTCAGGAAAGGGTCAAAAAGATTCCTCTGCCAAAGCAGCACGGAACATCTGCTTTGCGTTAAGCCTGATGGAGGGACTACTTATAAATGCATGACTTAACCAGCTTCTGCTGAGGTGAATGTCACATATCTGAGACCAGTCCAGCATCAGATTTAAACTCAGCTTTCTTTTGAAGCAAATAAAAAGGTTCATTTTAAATATGAGGTATTTTTATAGGCTAACATTAGCAAATAAAATGACAAATGAAAGTACAAAGATGACTTTCCTTTAAAACCCAAAATAAATCACTTCTCTTCTTAAATAATGTTACCTCAGAGAAGTCAGGTCTCTAGAGGAGGTGTTATTTATTCAATGAAAGAGATAAGGCCTCCTCAGAACACACTGGATGAAGACATCTAACCTAATCCAAGTTCATCTTGAAAGACTATAAAAGCGGGTATTGACAATAGTAAACTGACGGTTTTAGTTCAAGAGATACTGACTAGACTGCATTTCCTGTTTCAAATGTTGAATATATCACAGCAAAAGAATGCACCTCTGGAGACGCCCAATACGAGACATGAATAGTGTAGCAAAAATGTTGGTTCTATCAGGCCCGTTTCCAATTTCATTACCTGGCATACACAAATTTAATATGACTCGAGTAAAATTAAGTGAATATGAACCCTGGGCTTGCAAGTACATTTTTCAGGAATGGAGGCCTCATATTTCAGGCATCGTGTGGTTTAATTTAATTGAATGTGATTACTAAATGCACTCTAAAATGAATTGCATGACATGAGTTCCATATTTCCATAGTCATTCATTTAATGTTTCCTTGGCACAGGTTTCAGCATGTGGGGGCAGTATGTAAAAGAAGGATAGGAAAAATAATAATGAAAAAATTATGAGAAGTGTAAAGACGGCAGTTTTGCTGTCACCATCTCTTGGAGTAGACAGACTATTGGCCTGCATACACACGGTCACACCAAATTTCGACCGCCAAGAACACAGTGACGTACAACACTACGAAGAGCCGAGAAAAATGAAGTTCAATGCTTCCAAGCATGCATCAAATTGTTTCCGAGCATGCGTGTTTTTTCTCCCGTTGGAATTCCAAACAGACAAACGGATTTTTCAATAGGATTTTTTTCCGTCTGGAAAATTGAGAACCTGCTCTAAATCCGTTGGAAATTCAGACGGAAAAAGTCATATGGAAAATACACACAGTCGGAATATCCAATGAAAAGCTTCCATCTGACTTTTTCCATTGGAAATTCTGACCGTGTGCATTTCCCATCTGACTTTTCCATTGGAAATTCCATGTACGCGGCATTAGGGTTAATTTTTTCGCACAAATAGTAAGAGTGCAAACAAAAGTAGGTGATTTGTGATTCCAGCATCAAAAACAACATAGCAAGCAGGTCCAGCAAAAAATATAATAAAAATAAACATGTTGGCTGCTTGAACCAATATGAACATTAGAAGGACTTTTCTAAGCTCACAGCCCCCGACTGAGAATGAGGGGTCAAGAGCCGTACTGCCACTGGATGTGACCTAAGCTTTTGACAGCTTGGAGTGGGGATACATTTGGAGGGTTCTGGGGAAATTTGGATTTGGCCCGTTTTACTGGTTGGATAAAAATGCTTTATAACAATCCTAGTGCTGAGCTTAGAATTAACAATGAACATTGTCACCCCTGCTCTTCGCCCTCGCGATCGAACCCCTGGCCATATCTATAAGATCAAGCTCTAAGATAACTGGTTTTCAGAGGAGACAGGATGATATCCTGCTCTTCCTGGGGGATACGGGGCAGTCGTTGGCAAAATCAATGAGTGAGTATAGTGGAGGAATTCGGTAGATTTACAGGTTTAGCGATAAACTGGGAGAAATCTGAGCTCTTACCGGTGGACCCTATTAGAGATTCAAGAATATCAGGAATGCCACAATTGGCGGTAGTGGATACATTGAAATATTTGGGGATATCTTTGATGAAAGACCCTGACCAATATAGAATTAAAAATCTAATACCACTACTGACCAAATTTAAACAAAAAATTAACATCATCTGGAAGCGGTTTCCCTTGTCGGTGGCAGGCAGATGCAGTCTAATTAAGATGATCTGGCTGCCACAACTATTGCACCTATTGCATTATCCCCAGTCTGGATATGCAAGAAATGGTTCAATAAAATTTAAACCCTTTTCAGGGAGTCAATATGGAAAGGGGGACAAGCTAGGATTCGACTCCAAACAATGCAGCTGCCGACAGGGGAAGGAGGCCTGGCAGTGCCCCACCCCGAGAGGTACTATCGGCACAGCTGCAACATTTAATGGGATGGGAAATCCCAGGAGGAGGCACCCCAATGGGAGAATAATGCTAACCAGAGCACCACATAATACAATCACTGACGCGTTAGAGGCGGACTCCTTCTGCTATTGGAATACAACAATAAAAGTGATAACAAAAATATGGAAAACAGTTAAAAAGCAGTTGGGATATACTGGGTTAACTGAATATACCCCCCTTTGGAACAATAGGAATCTGCAGGAACTCCTCCCGATAGGAAAGGTTAGACAAATGGGAAACACACAGCATTAAAAGGCTGAGACAACTGTATGATGGCAACGATCTTAAAAAATTAATGGACTTGAGACGGGAATTTGACATATCACAAAACTCATTTTATACTTATTTACAGGTGGGGAATGCCCTTGAAGCCCAATTTAGGATACAAGCCTTTAAGAAGATGTGGAGGCCGTGGCTGGAAAAAATGGGTTCCCTTCTCTAGAGTGAAAAACGCATAGTAGGGCTGGAGAATAACTAAAATAGAGTACTTGATAGGAAATTGCACATCAGATAATTTAGCTGTAATATGTTTTCTAACTTTAATAAGTTAAGCCATGTGAAATGAAAGACTGGGGCGAGAGAATTGGTCTATGAATCTAATTATAATGAGATTACTTGAGCGGTAACAGGAGGGGAGGAAAAAAGGGGAGGGATTAATGAGCAATGCTATGTTTAAAATATTGGAACTAGGTAAAACAAATGGGATAAAAGGTTGTTCCTTTGCCCTGTTTTTTTTCTCCCTTATTTTCCTTTCTCCTAGTTCATTACTCGATGTGTTCTTATTTTCTGCTTACTTATTAATCCTATGATGTAAATAAATACTATTTTATTATTGAATTGTTAACATTTGAAAGAAAAATGAAGAATAAAAAAATTTAAATAAAATTCCGACCGTCAAGAACGCGGTGATGTACAACACTACGACGAGCCGAGACAAATTAAGTTCAAGGTGTGAGGTGATTTGTGATTCCAGCATCAAAAAACAACATATCAAGCAGGTCCAGCAAAAAATAAAATAAAAATTAACATGTTCGATGCTTGTCCACAGCAATAAAACATATGTAGCAAGGTTCCAGACCTCGTTTGGTCTAATGACCTCCAGGGCCAGAGATAGCTGACATCCTTCTGTATGTAGTGGGTTTTGAGGCATAGCGGGTGCAAAGATGGTGAAAATCATTGGGTGGCAGACACTTCATGGATGTAAAAGAGGTATTATTTCTCTTAACAGTCCTTTTTGTATTTTTTTGGGGGGGAAGAGAGGGTTAGGGCCAGGACATCCTTAGATAGTTGCAAATTCAATTAGCAGACTCCGAGACTTCAATAGGAGGACAGCTGTGCAGTGAAAGGCCTCCAGCAAGAAGCCACATCTGCACCTGAAGGAATGCCGTCTCCTATGGTGACAGTCTTTAACAGTTCCGAACACAAAACGTAACAGTTCTTTCAGCTTCACTTCAACTTCTCCTTGTAGTTCTTCCATACACTGAGCTCCCGGTCTCTCACTAGACCCTCTGATTCACTGCCACTGAATCAATTGAGCTCCTCCAATCTTCACAATGGTATCTTCCTCAAGCGTATCCCCCGCTTCTCTGCTGGGTTCCTAGCTTGGCACTCCAGATTATTCTCAAGCATCACCCACGCTGGTCCGCTCGGTTCCTAGCTTGACACACAAATCTGCTCTGCAAGCGTCACCTCCACTGGCCGGGTCCCTGGCTTGATTCCCACTGAAGCTTCCTATGTAATAGTGCTAGACTCCTTGGGGGAATGGGAGAGCCTGGGAATGGCAGCAGAGAGGGCTCCTTTCTGCACCGTAATTGGATGGATGTAGAGCCGCTCGGATCTGGCCAGTTTGCCAGCTGCACATTTTTGTACAAGGATCATGACTGCAGCCATGATTCTGGTATAACAACTTGTTCCCAGGGACATACAGGTTTGTCCTTGTGATGAAAAGTGATTAAAGCAGAAAATTAAGTTTGGTATTTACTAAAACATTAATTACTTTTTAATATTTTATTACTACCTTGACTTTTGGTGTCAGTTTTTTGCAATCCCTGTACAGCAGAACTTTGGCTCACGTTTTCCCCAGTCAATCAGGTGGGCTACAATGCCCATATGCCAACAAGGAGCGAAAATAGAGTGACAGCGAGAGGAGCTCCTTAGACTGCTGCTTTTCCTCTCACTGTCCAGTCATTATTGTAAATATCTCCAAAACCGTGGAGGTTTAGCAGATATTTCGAGCACCTACAGGTAAGCCTTAATCTAGGCTTACCCGTAGGTAAAAGTGGTTGTAAAGGGTTTACAACCACTTTAACCTCCCTCGCGGTATGATTATTTCAGATTTTAGGTGCTGAAAGCGGCACCATTATTTTGCAAGGAAATTTGGTGTTTTACATTGTAGGCCTGTAATCCTTATGAATAACTCACTTAAATCTGTCCAAACAAGAGTCTAGTAGGCATCCCGGGTATGAAAAAGTTTGAAAAACAAAATCATAAATTATAATATAATAAAAAATTATAAATAATTATAACAAATAATATAATTCTAATAACAATTATTCAATAATGTAATCAACTCAAAATCACTGAAATTTGCTCAGTTGCAGAATTGTCGCTGTCATTACTTTTACTTTTTTTATGACGAATTTCCCCACAAATCGCTATGGCTCAATTCTGCAAGTGATTATAATTTATTATCGCTGTTTTCTAGCTGCTCTAAAACCACTTTTGACATAAAGGGACACTTTTGGTTGCTATGGAAAATCTACAGTTTGCAGGCAGAAAGTTTTTATTATACAAAAGTGCATGTAGGACACTGGGCAGATCACCAAGGACAAAGGGGGTGTATTTTTTACATACAGTACTGTAATCTATAAGATTATAGTATACTGTATGTAATGTGTTTATTTACTTTTTTGAATTTGGCGCCGTTCTCCGCCCCCGTGCGTCGTAACGTCGCAGGGAACGGAGATCGGCAGCACACAGAGACAATGTGTGAATCGAGCGAGGACCCGCTCGCTCACACAGCGGGGATGCATCGCAGGATCCAGGGACACGGTAAGTAACTTTGTCTGTGGCTGCTGCGAGGCAAGCCCGAGTCTGGCTCGGGGGATACCGCTTTTGGTACAGAAATCTTACCCCGAGCCAGACTCAGGAATACCGCCAGGGGGGTTAAGTAACACTTACAGAAGTGAAAAATCTGATCCCCTACCCTACCTGTCGTGTAGCAGAGCTATGAAAATCTCAAGACTGGATGGACAGAAATACAAATCATTAGGTAGCCAGAACAGCTCTAATATATGTATTTCATCTTTGCATTTAGAGATTTGCCTGTAGTTTAACTTTAAGTAGACCTATAAATTTGTCCTCACCGTGAGGCAAGTCTGTTTTCTAGGCCTGATTTCACCCTTAGGACAGCTTTTAGAAACAACCCAGTAAAACAGCCCGGACGACTGGTGACAACTGACAAGCATAACTTGGTGTGGAGCAGATATTTTTACTTATTGTTCTGCTGAACGGACGCCAAGCCATCCATTATTGGCAATGTAACATGAGACAAAAACAGAAATATTAAACGCCCCTTGAAAACAATGACCAAAAGGTGTTCTTGGTTCTTTGTGAGCCTAAAGCAAATTGCACTTTTTAAATTCACACAGGTGCGGAATGATAATCAACAAGGGAGCACAGCTACACAGGAAAATCACCTAGGTTCTTGTCCTCACATAATAAGTAGAAGTGTATATATGAAGCTACAAATCTGACTGCTTCTGTGTAATGATGTGTTAGGCTGGGATGTGTGACAGATTTAGTTATATTTACAAAATGCAGCCTATTTGTTCATGGGTTATACAGATTTACCTGCCCTTGTGAATGCCTCCATTTTAATCCATCCTGTAGACTTTGTTGTAACACTAGGCTTCAGATACTGAAGTAAATAAAGGAAGTTGGTTTTAGGACGCACTTGTTTTTTTTTGGATGTTTCCAATGCATGAAAAAGAGACCATGGTTGCGTAAAGGGACCCTGTCAAGGCTTTAAAAGAAATTCAAGTGGAAGTATACTCTCACCTATCCAACAGCCCACCTGGCTAACCTCCCTAATGCCCCCCTCCTTTAGTGTCACTTGCTTGTGTCCCTCATACCTCATTATGCGTTGGTACCTTTCTCCAACCCTGGGATTCAGCAGTGACATGGGGACAGAGGAAGAAGCCGAGATGTGTGGCGGGGGAACACAGGCATTCAACACTCCAAGCGCCAAAGAGAAGGCTGGGGCTGTAGCGCAGAACAAAGGAGAGGAAAGAGATTTAGTCCAAAGAAGTAAATATAATACCTCTTGACCTTTAGTTTCTTTAGATGACATTGACAAGGTCCCTTTAAAGCTCACTTGAACTTACAGAAATATATAGTCAGACAAACATTGTTCTAGTAATCTCTATTTTCATAGACATACCTAAAATTTCCTATTACAGCAGTTGTGCAGGGTGTCAAGACATGAAAGTGCAGTCCAACAGGCTTTGGCCATGCTGCCAAGTGTATTCTAGCACAACTTAGTAGACCTGGTCAGAAACATTTCCATCTCGTCTGTAGCTCTACAAGTGTGCACAAGGACACTTGTAATGAAGGATCTGTCCTACACTCATCTATGACAGAATAACCCCCCCCTTTTCTGTGTACCACTTCCACTCCTCCAGTCATATTGCTCTTTCTCTATGCGTAGCCACACATGTATCCCCTAAAAACAACAGCTTAGCTTTTCATGGGATGTAGTACAACTCTAGTCAAAATCATTAATTTGATTTCCCCTTACTTTGTTTCAGGATAGAAAGTGATGGGAAATCTTTCCATTAAAGGGTCACTAAAGGAATTTTTATTTTTTTGCTGAAATGACTGTTTACAGGGTATAGAGACATAAAAGTTAACAGATTCCTTTTAAAAATTATTAAAAATAGATAAAAAAAACAATCATATAATGTACTTGCAGTTTAGTTTCGTTTTTGCTGTTGTTTCCTGGTTCTCTGATGTACAGAGACAAAGAGCCAGTAGAGGGCAGTGATGCTTTGTAAAACGAAACTAGATTGGTGCTGACACACAGTAATCACACCTCCTTGATTAGTCACCACAGTGAGAAATCTCCCAGTACTGTGGTGATCAGGAAATAGACAACCAGGAAGTGTCCAGAACAGAGAGGAATTACAGCAACATCAAAGCAAAAAAAACAATGAGGACATGAAACCAGGACTGCAGTAAGGTAAAGGAAGCTATTTAGCTAAAAAAAAAAATTCCTTTAGTGACCCTTTAAGTACACAGATGGGGACAGAGCTGAAACTTGCAACATTGTATTTTGTGCAATCTGTTCTTTCTGGTCACTGTGACAACCTTCCCCATTTCTTCTTCGTTGAAACAGGAAAGGAAGCAAGAAAAAAAATCTCCCTAATATAACTATCCAACAATGGTTTTGCTTAGGTTATAGATTGTGGAGGAAATATTCTCTTCCTCAACATCTATGGACTCGTAGTGCAACACATTTGCATATTGTAGCCTACACATCTGACGTCATTATCTATCTAAAACTTGGAGATAGAACTTGTTCTGATCAACAAGCAGGGGCAGATGGGGCCAGGAGTGCTATGTAAAAAGGCCACACCACTGCTTCAACCGAGCTGCCCTGGCTCCCCCATGCAGCCCCCGGCCACCCCCTGCTGGCCAGTTCAGGAACCCAGAGTTGGTGCAGCAGGCACTGTTCAGCCTGACCCGCCCGGTGAGCAGAGAGTAGCTGGAGGGGAGCTTTAGCCTGGTATGGGGCTTAGAAGAAGGCAGGGAAGAGGCAGAGTTGGAGGGAGGCCGAATCCATGCACCATTTGCCTCTGGGTTGTACTTGCCCACTGGGCCACAAGTTGCCAAGTTTAAATTAGTTTGTTTCACACCTGGCTTGGACTAACTTCTTTAACTTGACCTTTGGACCACGATTGTGCCATATTTAAGCTTTTGCCAAGTCGTTACCCAGAAGAGGCCAGCGACGCACAGGTACGTTTCTGTGCCTAAAGGAGCAGCCCGTCCACAATATAAAGCAAGCAGACAGTCCTAAAAAGGTAATATTGCACATGTACTTTATGTGGGAGAAGGCAAGGTCCAAAAAGGAACAGGCATCCCTAGTTGTTTGGCTTCAGTGCACACAGGAGCAGTTTCAGTGGACATTTCAGTCCAGTCAAGAGATTTCATTTTCTTTTTTTTTAAGATAAAGACGAAAAAAAAAAATAATCTGATGAAACAAAATGCAGTCTGCATTCCATTTGGAATTGTTCTGTTGCCTAGACCCTGTTCTATGTGGTCTTCACAAAAACCTGAGACTGTTTTATAATACCAACCTAATTGCTCTATTCATTCCTCCCAAGACCTCCTGCTCCCTAGCGTCCTTGTCACCTTCCTCCCGTGCATGCCACCGTGACTTTTCAAGAGCCTCTCCAACCCTATAGAACTCTCTACCCCAATCTTCTCCCCCTCTTCAGAGAAGCCTATTCTGCCCAAACTTAACTACTGTACTTTTATTTTCTCCATCAGCTCTTCCCCCACAGTTATTACCTTTTGTATTACTTGACCCTCCTTCCTAGATTTTAAGCTCTAATGAGCAGGGCCCTCAGATTCCTCCTGTATTGAATTGTATTGTAACTCTGTCTGCCCTCATTTTGTAAATGCTGTGAAAACTTTTGGCGCTATATAATCATGTATTGTAATAATAATAAACCTGTGGTGGGAGTCAGAACTTGAAACCTCCATCCATGAGCCCCATGCTTAAACCCATCTTTAGTCAACATAGTAACTTTGTTGGACGCAAGTCCACAGAAGCTGCCTCTGTAACTCTTGTTAATTTAAAGTATGTTTGAAGGGCTCTTACAGTTCATCATCTGGTTTTAAAAGGAGTTGGCCTGTCTAATTACTGCTCTGCTTCTTTTCTCTCTAATTGCCTGCCAATGGTCTGAAATACACGTTTCATGCAGCCACTGTTTGAACAGCTCCAAGATTCCGAGAAGCAGGTAATCCCCTGAACAAACTCAGAAGCAGTGCCCAAATGTCAACAGCTCTCAGACTGCCTCAACATGGTGTTCACTTAGATCTCTATAAACTGCTTGTATTTACACTCTGCGAGCGAGATCAACACAAGGTTTCTATGCTGCTAACCCAAAAGTACATAATTCGTTTTCCAAATAACATATCATTACATTTTACCAAAAGGGACAATAAGTTATTTCATAAAAAGTTGAAAAAAAAGCAATTCTAGACAAAAAAAAACAAGACGATGAACTGTTAATTAGCTTTATTCACGCAGGACAAAGCAGCAGGTTCACGTAACAGCTGCCATCACCAGCTGCACCTTTCATTCCCTCCCCAGAGCTCTGTTTTCCTGCCAAGAGTAAAGAGAAGAAGTCCTGGGTAAGCTCTCCAGATTGTGACTCAGAGCTTACACAGGTTTGTGGATGTTCATCCCACCCCCTTGTGACAGCACTGGGTGCCTACACAGTCACTAACCAGTTCTATCACGTGGAAGGAAGAAAGTCACATGCTCTCAATGGAAGATTACCAGATTTACCAAATTAAATATGGGGGACATCCTACAAACCATGTCCAATTTTAGGTGCACTCATAAAATCATGCACACATTTGTAGTCTCACCAATGTGCCACCATTTTTAACATGTCCAAATACAATTGGTGAAAACTTTTCAAACAAGAAGCAGAAATTGAAGGCATAAAGGGTTATGGTTAAATAAAACCCGAGCCTACTGTGATATGGGTCAAGAGTGTGTGATGTACAGAGTGCAGGGGTCAGGAGCTAGTGATGCACAAAGTGCAGGGGTCAGGAGTGTGGGATGTACAGAGTGCAGGGGTCAGGAGTGTGTGATGTACAGAGTGCAGGGGTCAGGAGTGTGTGATGTACAGAGTGCAGGGGTCAGGAGTGTGATGTACAGAGTGCAGGGGTCAAAAGCAAATAAAGCAGAGTGCGGAGGACACAAGGATGGCAGTACAATGTCTTCCTTGAGATGGAAGGTCGAAATGCCCTTAGGAAGAAAAGAAGGCTGCGGACGCAGCACCACCTTATCCTTGTGGAAGATCAGATAGGGAGCCTTTCATGACAAGGCTGCCAGCTCAGAACCTGTCTTAACTGACATAACAGCCACCAAAAGTACCACTTTCTGAGAAAGTGTAAACAAGGGAACTTCCCTCAAGGCAAGGCACAGTAGGCTGAGGGAATATAGCGGTGTATATACCGCTCCTACAGCGCCATAAAGGTCCTGCTTGCTGGACTTTCACACTAGGACTGCAGATGAGGCATTTTTCAGGTGCTTTACAGGCACTATTTTTAGCGTTAAAGTGCCTGAAAAACGCCTCCAGTGTAAAAGGGGTCTTAAAGCTACGGATTTAAGTTGATTAAAAAAACTGAATTTGCATTAAATTTGTTAAATGTTTGAGATTTTAGTGATTGGGTTAAGATCTGGAAACAAGTTATTTCTTTGCAAATCATCTTTTATTTTATTTTACGCTTGCCTACTGAATAAGCCTATGTGCCCTTTTCACACCAATTTATATTTTTTGGATATAAAGGTTATAATACGCTAACAGCTTAAGATAGAAAACAGAGTTTAGGAGGGTTTTAGTTTAAATAGAAATTCTTTCCAAATGTCAGATGTCTTTTCTTTATGATCGAACGGTTAATTGCAGGAACTACATTAAATGTACAGTAAATGGAGTATTGTCTCAGAAGGTTTTTAAATACAGCTTCAAAACAGCTGTATTTGCAGACAGACTCATTATTGACAGCTCTACCTGGAAAAATGTTAATGTGCAGGAGAGAAAAATATGTAAATGGTTTCCAAATCTTGAGGGTAGATCTCTTAAGAATGCTTTCTTTGGACTAAGCCGTGTTATTTCATTGGCGTTCATGCTGTGGTCAGCGCGATCCTCAGAATATTCAGCAGAGGCAGATAGACTTGCGCATTTCCTATAGATTTCCCAGAGGAAGACCTCCCCACCCTTGGCTCTGCCTTCTACACACTACATGTTTAACTCAGGATTTTTCCGCTGACTTCAAATATGCTGCTACTTTTTCTCCAAAAATATTCATCCATATGGTTCTGATCAGTCTGGATTCTCCATGCATGAACCATCTGCATCTTCTGCTGGCTCTTATGCTTACTCAATTAGATGGCCATTGATAACATGTCATACATGTATTTGTGATAAATTAATGAATTCGCTAAACTAATAGAAAAATAACTGGCGACATCTTAACTGGGCTAGGAAAGCGCAATAATATTTTGAAAGGGAAATTTCACATAAAATATAGATTGGCTTTAAGATACATAGGTTTAATGTACAGCAGAGTCTTCTTACCAAAACATGAGGCTAGATCTATAGAACTGGGGACCTAAATGTTACACGCATTGCTCTATGTGATTATATATATATATATATATATATATATATATATATATATATATATATATATATATATATATGTAGCATTACCCCCGAAGAAGCTGCTGGTTTAGATTTGGGCCTGCCGTTACCTTACTGTTCCATACGCTCGTTTCAGGGGTTGTCCTTGAAGAGTTGTCCATAAGAATGTACACACCAAGACGAAGTCTCTTTCAAGGGTTTTATTAGGCAAAATTGTCCAACAGAGGGGTAGAGGGATAGGGAAAGATTCAGGTACTTTTGCTTTGCGGATCACGGGTACCACTTAGATCCAGAGGATTAACTAAGCTCCACACTGGATTTCAGCAACCACCAGATAGCCCTATTCTCACTGGCCTAGCAGCTGGTACGAAGCTCGACAAAGTCTCTGTCACAGACTTGATACGTGTCATCAGACCGTCCCACGATCTTCTGCCACAAGATCATGCAACCGACTGCACACTCGATATAGTTCCAACAAAAGTTACACGACTCACTGTGCCAAGAATCTTTCAGCCGGACCGGCAGCACAGTGAGGTAAATCCGCCAGGGTACTTCCAAGCTCACCATTTGTCTGCCATTCTGCTAGATTAGAGTCCCTTGTTGACAACCTCAGATAGGATATTGACTTCTCTCTGAACTCTACCTGCCTTTTTACTACGGATTTGACCATTCTGAACCTTGCTCGCCTTATGCCTGGACTGTCATTGAACCACTCTGCCTGCCAACCGCAAGTATCTGTTTGCTGTGCTCAGTTCACGCCTGCCCCAGCATGGTAGCCAGGCACTATAACATGGTGTACAAGTTCTGGGGGCAACCGAGTAGCAGTAGGCCTGCTTGGTATTATGGGAAAGGGGGTTGCTATAGGTGAAGAATACAGAAGTCAGCTATAGTGTCTGACCATCTGTGTTAGGGGTAAGCGCAACAGATTTACTGTCACTTTCTGTCTCAGTGACAATGGTTACCAGGGCAAATAGAGAGGGTGAATCTACAAACCAGAGATACTGAAAGCAATTTGACACCATTTAATTATCCATTTCTTCACTCTATCCAAAACAGAAAAATAAAGTCTTGGCTTTACATACACTTTAAAGTATAAAAGATTTCTATCTTGTGTAAACTATAAATAAGCCTTTTAGTCAACTAGATTACATTGATTGATATTCAATGATCATTACAGCCCATTATTATGGATCGTTGCATCTATAACATCTAAATAACTTCCAAAGGCTCACTGACATGTATGCTTCTTACTATGGCATCTTAAACTGTTTCATGGGACTAACTAGCCTACTTTTCACCTCTGGGGCACATACCATACCATTTGTAGCTTTAATCACTTTAATTTTTTTACTGAAGTCTATGCAGAGGTAAACATCTGGGAAACCAATCAGAGGGGTGTTCTACAGCCCATGTCAGCTAGGGTTCTTCAGAGTCAGAAATTGGATGGTTGCTTTTCCTTTCCAAGATAGCCGACTTCTTTAATATTGTGAAGGAGTAGTGGATGAGGTATATTTAAGATGAGGGTTTGCATTCAAGCTACATGGATTTGTGTGTCATTTCATTTTTATGGTTGCACAGGCCTCACATACAGGGTACCTGGCAAGAGACTCAGGAAATTCAAGGATCTAGCAATTCAACCAAATTCATTGACATTTGTAAGGTCGGCCATAGACAGAGCGATTTTTTTTCCTGTAACCATGGGTACCCTCCCGTGGAGCTGTCCCTGCCAGGAGAACCCAGTTATTATTGCTAGCGGCTATAACAGCCTCTAGCAATAATCACATGTAAAATCCAACAAGCTGGCTGTACCCAAATTGATCGATCGATTAACGATAACAATGAATTTGGTTTTGGAGAAAGCTACAGTCGCAGACCAGAAAGACTGCCACCTCAAACCACACAATAGTCCTAGAACATATACAAACTACTGATATAAAAATATATATAGGTAAAGTGGGGGATACAGCCTGCATGACCACATTTAGACTTGGTGCAAAGCTGGACCACCCAATAAAGTGGTCTTTACCAAGGTAACCCAACTGCCAAGTCAGTGTCATCTAATAAAATACTCTGTATATCAAAAAAGTGTGTAAAGATGGGAAAAGGAAAAATGGGTAGATAAGTAGTAGAGAGAAAGGGTGGGGTATAGGGGGAAGGAGGGACAGTGTGCAGTCATTTCTAATTTTAAAAAAAAGTTATTTTAATTTTTTCCTTACGATTTCTAAAAAATCTTTATTTTACAAATACACATTTAGTCAAGAGTGCATCTATGACACAGAATTCACAGAGCACGATAGGCTTCCAGAGAGCACAACTAAAGCCACTTACCTTCAGATTCACTCTCTACCCACTCTAAACAGAACTTGCAAGAAGAGAGGGGAGAAGTCATTCCTCTTACTCCTACAGTTTTGAGTGGAAACATGACAACTTGAGCTACTGAGCTTTATTAACCACTTGCCATCCAGCAAAGTACCGGTATGTCGCTGGATTGGAAGGGCGATATCTCTATTAAAATTTGAAAATTTTAACTTTTTCAAAGTTTAAAAAAACTAAAATAAATGCCAGAAGGACCCACTTGCTAGGCTGGAAATGTAAATCTATATATAGTCCAAAAGAAGACTGAGGAAGACGAGCTTGTGCCTCGACGAAACATCGGAATAAAATCTTCACTGTGTGTTAACCTCTCTAGGCCTGCGAGTTCCGCTCTCTCTTTTGGACCATCTGTACTACAGGCTTTGCTGGGGACCCGGGCCCATTATATTATATATACACACACACACACATTGGGGTTGATTTACTAAGACTGGAGAGAGCAAAATCTGGGGCAGCTCTGCAGAGACACTAATAGACATGTGCACTGCCGAAAAATTAGTACATTCTCTTTTCATTTGTTTTTTTGGATCATTCGTTATGATCGAAAGTCGTAAATCCAAAAACTCAGAAATCCAAAAATCTGAAAAGAAGAAGAAGAAGATCTTAAAAATTCAAAGAACGAAAATTCTAATTAATAACGAACTAATAAGAACTAATTATTCAATTATAAGTATTGTAATTTCCTTTCAAATTTGGCTGTTAGAGAACGTAACAAATGCAAATCTATCTGAAATTATGAATTATTCGAAATAACGAATGCCGCATCTAAACGAATGGAATGGAATGAATAATCAAAAGTTTTTATTATTATTAATTATTATTATTATTATTATTATTATTAATTTGTTACATTCCATTCATTTAGATACGGCATTCGTTATTTCTGATAATTCGTAACTTCAGATAAATTCATATTCTTTAGGTTCTCCAACAGTCAAATATGAAAGCAAATTTCAAAACCTATAATTTTCAGTTTCAGAATTTTCGAATTTTGGGGTTTTTGGAGTTTCGTTCTTAATTTTCTGAGTTTTGTTCTTTTTGAATTTTCGTTCTTATTTTTGTTTTTTCGATTTTCAAATTTATGAATGTTCAAATTTCTGAATTTTCGTTAAACAGGTTTTCATTAATTCAGATATTTACGAATCAGCAAAATTGTTGAAATTTGTTAAACAAAAAATAATTCGGAACGAAACGAATTGCACATGTCTAGAAACCAATCAGCTTCCAGATTTAATTGTCAAAGCTTAATTGAACAAGCACTCTCCAGTTTTAGTAAATCAACTCCTGTATATATATATATATATATATATATATATATATATATATATATATATATATAAAAAAAAATGTATACAAAAACATCATGAAATTTGAGATGGGCAGATATATCTGTAGTGTGTTCTTATCTCTCTTCAAAGCACCAAGTCCCATGGCTTTCTCCTGCTGTGTTCTTCTGTTATCAGCCTGATAACAAGTTTTCAGTCACATACAATAAAAACAGCCAGAGTTTTGTGTCTGCAGAAAATGCTATAAATTGATTAGCACAGAGCTAAAGGATTCAACGAGCAGAGCTGAAAGTCTCTACCTATGAGGAGAGGGGGTGTGTACCTTTCCTCCAATCAGCTGTCTTGGCTATATGCCTGGACTCCACTCCCCTAGCTTAAACAGGAAGAAAAAAATTCTAAACACAATGTGCACTTTCTAAACAGTATATAAAGCTTAAGACAACAGATATGCATGTAAAACTTACGTAGGGAGATTTGTTTTATCTCTGTATTTCATCTGAGGCGGTTCACTTCACTGGGTATATGTGATGGTTATATCCACTTTAAACTAAATGCAAAAATTGCAGCGCCTGGGAAGCAGCGAGGCAGTGGCATTTCAACTGGGAAGGGAAGTAAATTCCTTATAAAGGCCCCAGTACAATGACCAAATGCATATTCAGTGGCCACAACATTTTTCAGGATGCCAGAACATGGATCCTGTTCCACTGTTAGAAGGAATGAAGTAAAAGTGACACTTTTGTAATATTTTGTGATTACAATAGCAACCTATTCTAAAGAAAGACCTACAGTATTCAAGAACCAAAATACTTTGTCCTAAATTAGAATGGTTTACACAATCTTGTCTGGATCACAGGCATCCATGGGATCTGCATCTGGTGCCAATGTGATGTTAATGGCATCCCAAACGCAGATCACAAACACAGTGCACTTACGGGCACAAAATGCGGTTTGGTGCAGTGCAATTTATAAATTAGCGCAAGCACTACTTTTTTTCATGGTCCAATGTGTTTTGCAGCCCTTTCAAATGAATAAGCTATCAAAATGCACTGCACAGGAATCAGTATGAACCGGCCCTCAGGGCCTTGTGCAATTTTTTATATTATTTTAATTGCTGCGTGGATAAGCTAGTCGATATTCTTTGTAAACGAGGCCAGACATTAAGCCCTGGTTCACTCCAGTACGACTTGTCATGCGATTTGACAGTTTAAAGTCGCATGACAATTTGCACTCCATTTGTGTCAATGGAACGGTTTAAATTGCTGCGACTTAAGTCACAGCGACTTTGAAAGAGGCCCCTGCACTATTTCTGTGCAGTTTCAGTGCAACTTGCATTGACATCTATTCAATGAAGTTGCACAGATATCAGCAAGCTGCACGTGAAATCGCACCGCTTTGAAGTTCCACTGAAGTAGCGCGACATCAAAACCACACAGGTGTAAACCAGGGCTAAGACTTTAAGAATGCAAAGCAACTTTATTGCTCTATATTGCTTCAATATTGTTATGCACACTCAGAAGCTAAGTTATAATAATATTTATTACAGGTACTTATACAGTGCCATCAATTTATGCAGTGCTTTACATATATAGTATGTTATACATTCACAACAGTCTCTGCCCTCATGAAGTTTACAATCCAAGGCCCTACTCCCTAACACACTTTACACATCCTAGAGACAATTTAGACAGGAGCCTACCAGCATGTCTTTAGATTGTGGGAGGAAACTGGAGTAACCCCACACAGGGACCAGGAGAACATGCAAACTCCAAGCAGGTAGTGCCATGGTTGGGACTCGAACTCATCATGACCCTAGTGCTGCTGGGCAGAATTGCTAACCACTTAGCCACTGTGCTGCACAAATTTGAATAAAAAAAAAGAAAAAATACACTAAAGTTAATTAAAGTGTACAAAAAACACAATATAAATATTTTTTTGGTAACATTTAAAAGATGAGGTTGTGAGGAATAGATAGATACCAAATATGTCAAGCCTTAAAATTGCATCCCCGTGAAACAGTGATAAACTTTGGCAGCCAAAACTGTCCATAGGCATTCACAGCAATATGTGCACAAAACCGTTACTTTCGTAAGTGGGTGCACTGGAGGCATGTTTTTAGGTGTGTGCGTGTGTGTGCGTTTTTTAATAATTAACTTTTTTGCTATTGCCCCCCTACCTGGTAACATCATATAACGTGATTATAGTTTTTTTTTACCGAGAGATCAGGGAGTCTATAAAACCAGGCAGAAGTGCTAACCACTTAGCCACAGTGCTGCCCCTCGAACAGGAGAGAAGAACCGGCAGCTAACAGGGTAGGAAGTGTCTTAATAAAGTGACCTTTGGCCTCTGATACTCAGTAGAGCTGCCAGATGAATCATTAAGAATCAAAATCGCGATTCTTTCCCCCCTCGCAATCTTAAAGCATTTTCCCTATTCTGTGCAGAGTTCTTTGCTCAAGCCGACAGTCTGCAAAGTTTCACAACATTCCTCAGCTGAGCCAACTATGAACATTCTAATGTTTTGTTCCTTGGATCAAAGGAATGAACTTCGGCCTGTAAATGAGGGAAATGTAACCACTTAACCACTTCCCGACCGCCGCATGTACATATACGTCGGCAGAATGGCACGTACAGGCACATTGGCGTACCTGTACGTCCCTGCCTAGACGTGGGTCGGGACCCCCCGCTACATGCGGCGGACGGGTTCCCTCGGGGAGCGATCCGGGACGACGGCGCGGCTATTTGTTTATAGCCGCTCCATCGCGATCGCTCCCCGGAGCTGAAGAACGGGGAGAGCCGTATGTAAACTCGATCGATGACGTCAGTCCTACAGCCACACCCCCCTACAGTTGTAAACACCACCAAATACCACCAAAAGAAAGCTCTATTTGTGGGGAAAAAATGACGCCAATTTTGTTTGGGAGCCACGTCGCACGACCGCGCAATTGTCTGTTAAAACGACGCAGTGCCGAATTGTAAAAAACCCTTGGGTTGTAGCAGAATATTGGTCCGGTCCTTAAGTGGTTAAAGATAAAACCTTTTTCTAAAAACTTGTTGGTTTCAAGTTAAAATAATCATTTTTTGCTAGTAAATTACTTGGAACCCCCAAACATTATTTATATATAATTAACTATTAATTCCTCGATCGTTAATTTTTTTTGATCGATCAAAATTCTTTTGATTGGTACTCACCTCTCCGCCGGCTTCCGGGTCTTCAGGGAGTTCAGTCGGAGATCGGGTGACGTCACGGACACCAGCGGGGCTTGCCATGTCCATCTGAAGGGCTCCTTTGCTGTGCCTTCATATCTGCATGTCGGCGGGACCTTACTATCTGCCACACGCAAGGGTTGTTACACTTCCCGCTATCACTTCCCTCTATTAACCTGGGATTCTACAGCCATCCACTGGGAGTTGTGATAGTTCCCTTCACGGGACATCTATATACCGACGGACTGATTTTAACCCCTCCTCATCTGGATTCAGCAGTGGTAACGTTGTACACATTTTTATACCAGTATCATACTTAGCTATATGTTTTTATGACTGCTTTTGCTACCGTCTGGTATTACTCGGACCATTTTTACAGTTTATGTAGCTACATCGATTTTATCTCCAGTACAATATTTAATTTTGTTACCTACTTGAAGACTATAAAAGTTTTAATGCTTTTCCCATCGAGCGCTGCCTTTGTGTGTTTTGTGTATCCTGCTATCCATTTTTCCAGTGGTTGGTAGCTGCACTGGGGATCAGCCTGCAAAAAGATCAGCTAAAAGTAGTTGGATCTGTATATGCATTATAATTAATCAAAATTAGTCGATTAAAAATTGATTAAATCGAACACGAAAATTGTAATCAGTAACAGCCTATATATATTATATATATATACACACACACATATACATACATACATACATACATACACACACACATATATATATATATATATATATATATATATGACACATATTGGCCCGGATTCACATACATCGGCGCATATTTATGCCACCAAATCTGCGCTGGGTTTCTTAGGCGCAAGTCATCGTAAGTGAAAGTTGGCGTGAGCCATGCAAATGAGGCGTGACCCCATGCAAATGATGGGCCTAGCGCCATAAAGATACGAATAACGAACGGCGCATGCTCCGTCCCGTGGACGCATCCAGTGCGCATGCTCACAATCACGTCGGAACTACTCCCTAAGATACGACGGATCCTTGCCTACAACGTGAACGTAACCTACGCCTAGTCATATTCACGTACAAGGTAAACGACAAAAGATACGACGACTTGTGTTCCCTGGTCCATACCTTTGCATTGGTTGCGCCTCATATATGGGGAATAACTTTACGCCGGACGTACGACTTACGCAAACCGTGTATATTATGCGCCCAGCGTGAATCGGCGCATCTCCCTCATTTGCATATGTGCATAGAAAATCAATGGGAGCGGCAAATGCGCCCAGCGTAAACATGCGCCCACTATACGACGGCGTAGGCAAGTTACGTCGGTCGTGGGAAGCCTATTTTTAGTCGTATCTTAGTATGTGGGTCGGCGCATAGATACGACGGCGCACATTTGTACTTACGTCAGTGTATCTTGAGAATCCGGGCCATTATATACATTTTTAGAAGAGAACCTAGGGCCAGATCCACAAAAGGGATACGCCGGCGTATCTACTGATACGCCGTCGTATCCCTGTTTCTATCTATGGAACTGATCCACAGAATCAGTTTCTCATAGATAGGCAGAAGATCCGACATGTGTAAGGGACTTACACTGTCGGATCTTAGGATGCAGTACCTCGGCCGCCGCTGGGGGCATTTCTCGTCGAAATGCCGCGTCGGGTATGCAAATTAGCACTTACGGAGATCCACGAAGCGGTTTCCCTTTGTGAAGTCTCCGTAAGTTGTTAGTTTGCAAACGCAAAATTAGGGCTACTTTTACAAAGTGTAAAGCTAGTACACCATGTAAAAGTAGACCCTTCTTTCCCGCGACGCTGTCAAATTTTTTTAAATTTTTTTTTTTTTTTCCCGACGCACCTTTTTTTACCCGGCGCGATTCACAAAACTCGGCGTAACGTAATTTTGCGCAATGCACGTCGGGAAAATCGCGTCGGGAGCATGCGCAGTATGTCCGGCGCGGGAGCGCGCCTAATTTAAATGGGACTCGCCCCATTAGATTGGGCCCGCCTTGCGCCGGACGAATTTAAGTTACACCGCTGAAAATTTCTAGGTAAGTGCTTTGTGGATCGGGCACCTAGGTAGAGATTTTGCGGCGGTGTAACTTAAATAGGAAGATTTAAGTTAAGCCCGCTCGTTGTGGATCTGGCCCCTAGAGAATAAAATGGTGGTTGTTGCAATATTTCATGTCACGCTGTATTTGCGCAGTGGTCTTTCAAATGCAATTTGTTTGAAAAAAAAATACACTTTAATGATTTAAAAAAATAAAACAAACAGCCCAATTTTTTTAGATAAATGTGAAAGATGATGTTAAGCCACGAGAATCGTGATCTTTATTCTAAGCAAAAAAATTCAAATTTTTCCCAGAATCATGCAGCTCTAATACTCAGGATGAAGAGTCAGGTGAAGTAAGCAAAAGTAGGAGTATGAATCTTTACGTAAGATTGCACAGTTACAATAATCACTAAATATTCAGATTCTTGAATAAGCCAAATTCTGGTTGGTTTGCTTTAAAAAGGATATCCTGCTTTTTTATTAGAATTCTTTAAATGTGTGAAGTAGGCTGGCTGTTTAATATTAGGAACCTGGAAAGCCAGTATGGCACACGCATATTTTAACACTACTTGACTAATTACTTGCAATTATTTTTATTTTTCTATTTGTACTAGTAGACATATTTTAGTAGTAAATCTCGGTGGTCGTTTTCCCCTAATGCATAACGTGTGTAACTTTTTAGGTAAGAAAAACTTTGGCATTCAGCAGACCCATCCGCGGATCTGACTCACACATAGCGTGATTGGTTACACCGGATCTATAGCTTTATTTGCTTTGGCTGGCCGTGTTTCTTTAGGAAGAGAAATCATCAAACTAAAGTACTTCCTCTGTGTATTGTCACAGGAAACACTACTTCTGTGCTTTTTCAAATACTGTAGTCTTTTTTTTTTTTTTTTTCGCCAACAGACGCAGCCTTACAATTAAGTGCTAGACTCCCGATAGACCCCATATAACCCAAAACTTGAATCCATTGTTAGAGGTTAAGGCAATGAATTGATATGAGAAATGCTGTAAGGCTAGTTATTTTCCTGTATGAAGATATAATTTGTGTATGAGCCTTGAAAAAAAATAAAATGCATTTATTTAAAACAGCTGTAAATGTTTGAATGCGGTGCTGGCGAGGTCAAAGGTCGACTTTAACACTGCTCTCAGTGGAACTTTGAAGCTGACATTTTGCAGATTATATGTGTCTCTGAACACACTGGGCATGGCATATAAATTGAACTAAGAGGCCCCTTATTTGTTCTCTGTTTTTTTATGAGCCAATAGAGATCTTCTTTGAAGCCGCATACGCAAGGGAAGAAAAGTCATTTTAATGTTCTAGGGCCATTGGCAATAAATCATGTTAACATCGTCATTCCCATTCCACAAGGGTGTACATTGAGGATTTTTGTTTAAATGGTGTTGGGGTAAGATTTTGCTAAAATGTTATTTGATACTGGCAAAAAAAAAAGCCTGGTGTCACATGGTTTGAATGATTACATAGAGAATACCATATCCCTAAAATGTCTATATTCAAGTTAAATACATTATTCAGGAAGGAATAGAGATTGGGTAGCAATTCAGATACAATTTATTTTTAGGGAATGCAAAGTGCCATTTTATCATCTGCAGTAATAAAACCTACATTTTTATTACTCTTTTTAATTGGGTGAAAATAAACTATTCAATCTGAATATTTTATGTTGACCATTATCAGGTAACAGGTTCTCCAATGCCGCGTACACACGATCGAAAATTCCGACAACAAAACCGTGGATTTTTTTTCCCCCCGACTGAATTTTGGCTCAAACTTGTCTTGCATACACACGGTCACACAAATGTTGTTTAAAATTCCGAACGTCAAGAACGCAGTGACGTACAACACTACGACGAGCCGAGAAAAATTAAGTTCAATGATTCCGAGCATGGGTCAAATTAATTCCAAGCATGCGTAGGATTTTTACGATCGGAATTTTCGACAAAAACTTTTGCGGTCGGAAAAATTGAGAACCAGCTCTCAAATTTTTGTTGTCGGAAATTCCGACAGGAAATGTCCGATGGAGCCTACACACGGTCAACATAAGGGTCCTATCACATGGGCTTTCAGATCTGGTCCGCCTGTCATTTTTTCCAGGCGGACCCGACTGGACCTTTATGGAGCAGTGGATGTCAGCGCCAGACACATGTACACCGCCACCCGATCCGATCCTGCCCACAAAATAGATGGATGGTGGTCTTATTTTCCATAAATAAATGTATAAGCAACGCACACTCAAAACAATAGAAATCTTCAAATATAGCTTTTAAAAAGTATAAAGTGCAAAATAGTCCAAAAAAATCATAAAAATTCAAGATCAGCAGAGAAATGGTTGATTAATAATTAATAAAAGTGCAAAAAAAGAGCTATATAGGACTTCAATGTCCAAATGATGGACGTGCAAATATCAAGTGCAGTATTTCAAAACAGTAAAAGGTGAACTTCAAAAGTAATGTATGGTTAACATCTTCTCCACAAGCAACTGTGATCCATCCTCTCACCTCTGGCGCTTCAGGTCACTTGTGGTATATAGAAATGGTAATGGATGAAGATACAATATATTCCTTACGGATAACCAAATTCTCCTTAGACTCCACCACTCTACTCCATTAAACACTCAAAAGAAAAAGGAAACAAAATCTTCATAGTGTAAAAATTCAAATAAAACACATTTAATCATTAGTAACTCACATAAAATTTCACAGTGGTCAGCATCAATCTAATCAAACTTTTGGTCTCGGCCACACCCGGCTTCTTCCCGATGCTGACCGCTGTTAACATTTATGCCAGTTACTATTTATGATTAAATGTGTTTTATTTGAATTACTACACCATGCAGATCTGTGTGGGGTGGGGGGAATCTCTGGGGACTCTGCTGTAAAAGAGGGATCTCCAGGGACCCTGCTGTGAGGGGGATCTCTGGGGACCCTGCTGTGAGGAGGGGGATCTCTGGGGACCCTGCTGTGAGGAGGGGGATCTCTGGGGACCCTGCTGTGAGGAGGGGGGATCTCTGGGGACCCTGTGAGAGGGGGGATCTCTGGGGACCCTACTGTGAGAGGGGGGGGGGATCTCTGGGGACCCCGCTGTAGGGGAATTTCTACGCCTTGTCATGGTGTCAGAATGGACACATGTCACACAAGGTTTTAAAGGTGCAGGCTAAGCCAGCCAGCCAGCCAACCCCCAACCCCCCCCCCCCCCGTGCTTGCTCAATTGCCGCTCTCAAAACCTTCCCCCCACCCATCACTCGATCGCCACATCGCTCACCTGTCAGGCCCCCCACCAGCCCCACACTTACCCCTTCCAAGTCACGGCTTTGGCAGCTTCACCCCCTGCATCTCCTCCCGAGTCCCAGCGGTCACTTCTCCTTCCAGCCAATCAGGACTTAGGACACAAGGCCAATCGGGTCTCAGGACCTGCTTCCTGATTGACCGGGAGGAGAAACAGGAAGACATTAGCCACACAACTAGGTGGGCTCCAGGCGCAGTTCTCCGAGCCCCAAGCCCACCCTCTTTGAAGCCTCAGGCTCTAATCATGTGCGTCGAAAAAATAAAAAATAAAAAAACTTTGAAATCAATGCGTCTGGTGCATGGAGATCAGGGGCTGGGCGCATGGATTATTGGAGTATCGCCCCTGCGCCCTACATGAGCGGCTGCCACTGATCAGGGGGCGGTCTGTGATTCAAGGCTCCTTTGCCCTGGTAAAAGATGCAGCATGTGTAGATGGAGAGACACTAGGAAAGTGTCTACCATGGCCTTAAGTGGAAGTGACCAGATCTGACCAGGCTGTGGCCTGAAAGTGAGTGTGTGACTGGGCAGGAGCCTGTGCAGCCCAATGATAGAGCTGTGATAGCCAGGAGGCTGAGAGATTTATGTTCTGTTGCTGAAAACCCCTGTGAATGTAACCTTGTGTTTTTTAAACTTTTATTTTTATTATCAATGGGTCAAATGCCATGAAAATGTACTTTCTTTGCAGGTGTGAAGTTGATGAAAAGCTCTACATCTGAGTGAAACCCTCACACAAAGAAAGAAAAGTTGAGTAAATGCAGGGTGCCAGTAAGGCAAACATGTTGCTTTTCCCTGTGTAGGCAAAGCACAGGTATACTTTAAAGTATATCTAAATGGAAATATCTTGCAGCTTCCTTTTTTTTTAAGTTTTTATTTCTTTGTTTTTATCTGGTAATTGTGCAAATGAGGCCGACCATACACAGTTCGAATCTTGGCCGGTTCAGCAGAAATTGTCAGCACTGACTGTGTTGATGGGGGAATTAAATTTCTTTCCTGCAATACGTGGTTTGGCTGGAATTTCATCAGATTAAGCGACGTGTCAGAATGTGCAACGGAAGTGACGTTTCGTCACCGCCATCTTGTTACACTGAGAAGGTGGTAGGTGGACATCTTGTTACAGCCCCTGGAGTTTTGCATTTTACATGTTTTTTTAACAGTAAACTGAGTTTATAGAGTCAAACACAGCACTTAGAACTCCGTGTGAATGTTTACATGTTCAATTTTAAAAGCAGCCAACTTCTGTCAGATTGACAAACCTGCAAGATCAGCACATTTGCCGCAGCTTTTAAAATTCATCATTTAAACTGTAAGATGGAGTTGTAAGTACTGTATTTCCACGATTTCGCCCTAAATTCTGGAATTGCTGCTCCTCTTCTCTTCTGTCTCTAGGTGGCACTGTGCTGGTGACATTAGATTGACAAGCGTCTCAGCCAATTGGCAAGGGTTTCTTTTAGTCCCTTGGTCTGCTGGGAGAGTCTATTTGGATGGTGTCAGGTGATCGGGTTTCTGTGCCACCTGGACATATATGTTATGTCGCCCCAGGTTGCTAGGCCGGAAGCCTGAGGCCCATCACTGGGACACCTGGCTGCTAGGCTGCCGGAGGCCTATCCAGGTGCAGGGGAAGCAGCGTAGGGTTGGGACTGCAGGATTGGAGTCCAACTGAGTTGAGAAGGTTCAGCTGGACAGGGAACCAGTTGTGGTCAGAGGTAGAGAGGAAGCTGTCGCCACTAAGGAACCATCCATCTTACTACTGGAGACTACTGTGAGTAAGCTAAAGTACCAGAACAGTCTTCTCACCAGCCAGGGATGGTGAAGAAGTGGAAAAGCATCAGCAAGTGCCAAGCCAGAGACCCAGCAGGATAGCGGGGTGATGCTTGAGGAGTATACAGCGGGGTAGCTGTGAAAGAGCTGAGGGGATCCAGCGACCACTGGGATCTGGAAGTCTAGTGAGAGAATGGGAGTGAGTGAAGATCTGCAGTCTGATACTGCGATATAAGTAAAGAACTGTTCTCTGTTACCAAAAGTTATGTACAACCAGGGCCACTGATAGGGGGGGACCACCAGTCCTCCTGTAGGGGGCCCGGGCTCACAGGGGGGCCCAAACAGCAGAGGGAATCAGTGTGGTTTGATGGAGGGGCAATTACAGGATGCCCTATGTGACTCTCTGCAGCAGCTGAAAACCAGTTTCTCTCCCTCCCACCGACTTTCAGCTGCTGCAGGGAGAGACACAGACACAGCTGCCGGCTTCCCTGTTTCATTAAAAAAATAACAAATTGTAACCCTGTATTGTTTTAATCCCTTGTAAAATTGAATACAATTCTTGGGGGGAAAAAAACGTATTTTTTTTTTTTTAAATTGTAAAATATTTTTTTTTCAAAACATTTAAATGTTTTTTTTTAAATATATAAAATGTTTTTGTTTAAAAATGTAAAAAAATATTTAAAAAAGGGCTAATTCACACAGCTTCTCTGTTATCTTTGTGTCCGCTAAGAATGATTTTAGTATATTTCAAGTGAAAATCTTGTTTTGATATATTTGAGGGGGGTCCTGCCAGGTAGGCTGTACGGGGGGCCCATGATTTCTAACAGCAGCCCTGTGTACAACTACCTTTAGTGACTGTTGCAAGATTAGTTGCCATAGGAGGCAATGGTCCTACCTATACAGAAGTGTCATCTGGCTGGAGGCCTTCCACTGTATAGCTGTCTACCTTTAGAAGTCTCAGAGTCTGCCAATTATCATTGCATCTACTCAAGGGTGTCCTTGTTCGCATTTAAAAGTAACTGGCACCCATCACTTCTTCTTGCATTACACCCAATATTCTCTCTCTCTCTCTCTCTCTCTCTCTCTCTCTCTCTCTCTCTCTCTCTCTCTTAATTTGAACTCGTCTCCAGCCTGGGGGACCCTCCTTTCTCTTTCCCACTTCCTCTCTGTTTCTGGGCCTCTTTCTCGCTGCGCTGTTCTACACCTACCTTCCCGCTCACTGTTATGCGTGTTTTTTTTGTTCGTTTTTGTTTTCTTTTTTTTTTTATTATTTTCCTCCCCCGTTCTGCGGACAACTCCGCTCCCTCTTGTCTGCTTTAGCCCCTGGGTCTCAAGGCTCGGGCATAACGCACTGACCCCCGGCCCCGACTGGTGGGTCGATGTCAGTTTATAATCTATACCCTCATAATATATGTACTTTTACGTGAACTGCTTTCTTATGTTTCATGTCCATATCCCCATGCGTGGGAATTTGTTATCTGGTTTCCCCTTTTTCATATCTCAATAAAAACATTGTACCAGAAAAAAGTATTCATGCAACAACCAAAAACGTAAATGTATTTTATTGGGATTTGACTCTGAAGGAGTTGCAGAGATCCACAGCTCAGGTGGGAGAATCTGTCCACAGTACAACTATTAGTCATGCACTCCACAAATCTGACCTTTATGGAAGAGAGGCAAGAAGAAAGCCATTGTTGGAAGGAAGCCATAAAAAAAGTCCAGTTTGCAGTTTGCGAGAAGCCATGTGAAGGGGGACACAGTAAACATGTGGAAGAAGGTGCTCTGATCAGATGAGACCAAAATTAAACTTTTTGACCTAAAAGCAAAAGGCTAAAATATAAAATATCATGCTGGATATCTATACCGATATGGACTGGGTAATTTATTAAGAATGAAAAGATGGCACATATTTGATGGAAATTAACAACCTACAGAGGGCTGAATTTAAAGACCCCCCAAAAATCAAAGTGAAAAAATGATGCAGCAGGCTAGTGCATTTTGCTGAAATTTCATTGTAGCAACTAAAAATGGTGCACTGTAGTTTGTATGGCCCCCACGTTCTTGTATGCATGCCTGGCAACAAAAGGACATGCTCATAATGAGACGACGGATGTTGTCCTGGTGTATTTCCTACCAGATCTGGACCAAGGTATCACTAAGCTCCTGAACAGACAGAGGTGCAACCTGGCGACGTCCGATAGTCCAAAACATAATGTACCAGAGGTGTTCTAGGTGAGCGTGGTTTATCCTCCAGGAACTGGCTGCATATTCTCACCACATGAGGCACCAGCATGGGGTCTGACAATGGGTCCAGGGATTTCATCCCGATACCTAATGTCAGTCAGGGTGCCATTGTCCAGCCTGTAGAGGTCTGTGCATCCCTCCATAGTTATGCCTCCCCAGACCATCAATGACCCACCACCAGACTGGTCATGCTGAATGACGTTATAGCCAGTATAATGTTCTCCATGGCTTCTCCATTTGTAAGAAAATAAAAAATCGCGCCAGTCTATTAAATGACACTCAAAAATTTTGTGTGAACACAAATAGTGTAGTGAATAAATGTCCAAAAGAAAAATAATGTCCCTGGAACAGACGAGATATAACACACTGGCCTGTATAAGAGACACTCAAATCCTTAGTGAAATAAACATAGTAGTGTGATGATAAAGTCCACATAAATCTGAAGTTTCTTGGGACAAACAACACCCGGTGCACAAATGGTTAAGTGGGCCGCCACCACATGGACTGGGGCTTACCAGAACACATATAAATAACAGCGTTATTTAAAAGTTGCAGCAGGATATCCAGGGAATATGGTCACAACACAGGATCAATTAGATGTACAGCGTGTATCCTTCAATAGTAGATCCACAGAGGTATATGGTAAACTCGATACAGACAGAACTCTTGGACCGTTGCAGGAAACCAATGGCATGTCATGCAGAGAGAAAGCCGCACATAGCGTAATACGTCCAAAAATATATTTATTAAAAGAATAAAAACCTACTTACATCATGTAAAATGAATACAGGCATATAAAAAGCAGTTTGCCGGCCGGCATAGATAGGAGCCCTTCCTCCTCGTACGAACGCGGTGACGTCACTGCATGCCGTCGACCCAGACGCGTTTCGTTATAGGATAACGTTTTCAATGGGATGGGCTCTGCAGTGATTCACCGCTTTAAATAACCAGGCCTCGCTTTGATCGCCAGGAACCGGAAGTGGCGAAAACGCCATTTTGGAAGTGGGATACTGTATCGAAACAGCATACCGAGGCAGGGATGCCTCGAATAAAAGGCAGGGAGATCCATGCCCTGTAAGGACAGGATTATTTAAGAAATAAATAATATATATAAAACAAAAGTGAACCTAATGAAAATTATCACAGTTTGACAATGATCATTGGAGCAGCCAAAAAAACGAATAACAAATATAAATTCCTGTATAACAGGCTACAAACACTCACTCCCCCTTGTGGGAAAAGGAGGAATTACGTGCAAAAATTTAATAAAAAAATAAATATTGAGCTTTCAACTAAAAAAGGGCGGAAGGAATAAACTAATAACTCCTTCGCCAATTGTGATCAAGGGACACAATAATTGGCCACTATAAATGTTACATGGTGAATATACACTAATAAGTGCCAAAACTATAATTAGGTGAACAATGTTTATGAACAATTAAATGTTCAAACTACATTATGTTTATCAATAAGAATAGTGATATCAAATAATTGTGAGTAAATATAGAATAATTAAATATAAATAAATACTCCCAATCATATACAATAAGGGTGATTAATGTTGGATTCTCAGGGTTAGTGATTGCATATTTTAGAACAAAACACCATCCTGGTGGGATCAAAGCAAGGCTAAATCAATAACCAAAGTACAAAAAATACATTGCTAATAAAATTGGACCAGATCAAGCATTGTTGATGAACGCATTCACGTCTGTATCCACGTTAAGTCCATGGGGCGTATAGCATTTGAGGCGGTGTATCCAGGCCATTTCTAGCTTGGATATTTCCCTCACCAAAGAGCTACCTCTCCATGTATCTATAGCCAGAAATAGAAACAGAGTGTTCGACGGGTCTTTATTGTGTTTCAACAAATAGTGTTTTGACACTGAATGATTTTTAAAGCCAGTGATAATATTAGTAATGTGTTCGTTTAAACGAACACGTAATGGTCGCTTGGTCCTGCCTACATATTGCAGGCCACATGGGCACTGCAATAAATACACAACACCTGTGGTCCCACAGGTGATAAAAGGCTTTATAAGATGCTCCTTACCAGTGGCGGTAGATGTAAAGGTAGTAGTATGTCTGCTTCTGCAAGAGTTATTGGAACAAACCCTACAGCGTCTACATCTGTAAAAACCCGTTAACTGGTCGAAGAAACTTGAAGTTTTACATGGAGGATTTAAAATATTAGGGGCAATGCGATTGCGTAAGAGGGCGCTCCCCTAAATATGACCCTAGGTTTCTCCGGCAAAAGTTCTTTAAGAACAGGATCATTTTTTGCCAGGTGCCAATGTTTATTTATCAGTTGTTTAATACCTCCATGTTGGATGGAAAATGTAGTGATAAACGGGGCACAGCCCTGAAATTGCTCACATTGGTCTCATGGTCGCTCAACCAAGAGTTCCTCTCTAGGGATGGAACCGACTGTCCCTAAGGTTTCTTCCAAGGAATTTAGGTCATAACCTTTCTCCAAGAAACGGCCAGTCAACACCTTGGCCTGCTCTGAAAATTCAATGGGATCAGAGCAGTTCCTACAGAGCCTCAAATATTGGCTCTTCGGGACTGACCTGAGCCACTGATCGTGATGGCAACTTCCCAGTGGTATAAAGGAATTGCGGTCCGTAACCTTAAAGAAGGTGGAGGTGTTGAATTCATTCCCTTTGATCCGGACATCAAGGTCGAGGTAATGCTCCATTTGTCATGTCTGTCATGTCTGTCGCTCAGGGTGAACCTGCTCTCATCTGTGAAAAGTACAGGGTGCCAGTGGCGGACCTGATTAACAACAACTTCTGTTACTTACCTGACCAGATCAATTTCCCAAGAGTTTAAGTGATTGGATGCTATTCCCTGATTAATAAAAGCGTTCCTTCAATTTTTTTTGAGCAGTATGTATGTATGTATATTTATTTTTTTGGTGGGAATTTATTTTTGCAACGGGATCACTTTAAGTTATCATCTGTGCATAGTAGAAATTAGTTCTGCCATTTCATTAAAAACATATATATTTATAATCAATTAAATAAATACTGCTTGTTCATTGCACAGCTGCACGGTTAAAAGAAAAATTAAAAATATATATTTATATGAGAGGGCAATATTAATGGCAATAAAAAAGGCTTTAAGGTAATCTTTCATTAAAAACATATTACCTTATAAATCTTTGAAAACAGCCGTAAGCGTAAAATTTTATGTTTGTGACTGTTGTAATGGAGGAGTCAAGTTCCATATATCAAGAATTACTCTTTCTGCATCACTCTCTCACTTCTAAGCCTTCAAGCCCTCCACAACTGATTACATAAACTTTATAAGATATACTCTACATTTTTAAATTGCACACTAGTCATCCCAGGGTTAAATTGGGACTAAAAGCAATTTTGGCTTATAAAATATACCAGGCCACAATTATGTATGACCAATGTTTGCTATTTGCTAAGCCCAGTGGACTAATTATAGAAATGGATTGGTCTGTGATACAGGACAAAGTCAGCAGTGGTGCCAAGTGTGACTATGTATAGGCTACATTTAACTAAACTTTTATTAAAATGAGGCCACAAAGTAGCCCAAAACTATACAAGCAAGTAAATGGCAGCATTTTCAGCTTTTTTTGTCTGGGCTTCCACCATCTCCAACTTGCAGAAAATGAGGGCCTTTTCTTTGAAATGCTGAAGCTACTAAAAACATTTTTATATTTTATTTTGAGTTTTCTAAAAACTGCTTTCTCTCTATATATCCTAAGGCTGTCTGTGGACCTATGAAGACATTAACTTGTTTATTAGGGTGGGGATCTGGCAGAAGGTCCATGAACAGATATTTGGCAGGTTTTCCAAGCTTCCCAAATTGGTGTTCCCAGACAATGATTGCTAGGTTGGGTTTGAGCTTTTCATACACGTGAAAGGATTGACAAATAATAGTTATAAAATGTCCAGATTGAACAAAAAGATATCTCAAATCTAATGCCGCATACACACGATCGGTCCATCTGATGAGAATGGACCGATGGACCGTTTTCTTCGGTTAACCGATTAAGCCGACTTATGGTCCGTCACGCCTACACACCATCGGTTAAAAAAACAATCGTGTCAGAACGCAGTGACGTAAAACACAACGTCGTGCTGAAAAAAATGAAGTTCAATGCTTCCAAGCATGCGTCGACTTGATTCTGAGCATGTGTGGATTTTTAACCGATGGTCGTGCCTACTAACGATCGGTTTCCTCCTATCGGTTAGGAATCCATCTGTTAAATTTAAAACAAGTTGGCTTTTTTTAACCGATGGTTAAATAACCGATGGCGCCCACACACGACCGGTTTTGACCGATGAAAACAGTCCATCAGACCATGCTCATCGGTTTAACCGATTGTGTGTACGCGGCCGGAGAGTAGATAGAAGTGTTAAAACACTAAAAATAAATATTTCCTATTTGCTCCCTTTTTATTGTTAAAATGTATCTTTAAAAGTATTTTGTTATATCTGGTCAATAAGTGGCAAAAATAAATACAAATAATAATAATAATAAATACCACCTGTTGATTGTGCTAAAAGCTCATAATGTCTTGCGTAAATCTTAGACAGTGTTATCAGCTCTGCCTAGCTCTCTGTGGATTACAAGAAAATTCCCCCTCGGTTTTTGACATGAAGATAGTGATGGTGTTTTGCAATCCCAACACACTTCATGTTTTAGGGTGACAACGCTACTCCCCCCATAGATACAGAGCAGGAAGCGTATTACTGTCAGGGTTACCAAGTGAAAAATAGACAAAATAATGCAGCTACCACACATGGGACTAGGGACTAGCGAGCTGCAATATTTTAAATAAGCTTTAATACTGCATAAGACATACATTTTGCTCACTAGATATACTGTATGTGTCTTCCGATGCATGAGTCCATCGTACCAATGTAGCTTGTCCAGGTGTTTCAGCAGCTGTGATAGTGTGGAGGAGAATCCAAACCATTCCCTAAAATCAGGGTTCTAGTTTCTTGACCAACATTCCATCAGCCGGTAGATATCAGAATCTCGTTGTTTCAATTGGGCCTATCTTGAAGTATAAATTTCAGCACCAGCTTGCTGGGTGCCATATAGTGCTGAGGAAGTGTCACCAAAAACTGACCCTGGAGAGTACAACCTTATATTCTTCCAAAGCTTGATCAACGTCACCGTTGGTCATGGGGAAACCCAGAAAATGCATCAGATTACTGTCTAAATGTCCATGTTTGTAGTGAAGAGACTAATTAAACCAGGCTATCTAGCGCCACTCTAACTCTCCAAGTTTGGCAGTTTCCGAATAGGCAAGTGCATTGTTGTCTGTTTAGATACTTGGCAAACTTTTCAGTGAAGAGCCAGACCACAGCTAAGAAGTCAAATTTGAAGGAGATATAGCTGGTGTAATTGAGTTCAGTAGGGGGTAGTCAGTAGGGGGTAGACCTCAAATGGCATATGCTCCTGAGCAAGCACAGACCCTAATGCCCCGTACACACGATCGGAAATTACAACAGCAAAAGTCTGATGTGAGCTTTTGAATGGAAATTCCAACCGTGTGTATGCTCCATCAGACTTTTGCTGTCGGAATTTCCTCCAACAAAAGATTGAGAGCTGGTTCTTAAATTTTCAGACAGAAAAAAATTCTATCGGAAAATCCAAACGTCTGTAGCAATTCCGACATGCAAAATTCCGACGCATGCTCGAAAGTATTGAACTTCATTGTCTCGGCTTGTCGTAGGGTTGTATGTCACCGCGTTCTTGACGGTCAAAAGTTCAGAGAACTTGTGTGACCGTGTGTATGCAAGCCAAGCTTTAGCTTGGATGGTTTTTCTGACGGAAATTCCAATCGCGTGTACGCAGCATTAGCCTTGTGGGCTGCTGTCAGTGTATACCTGGAAAGGTATGTAGTATTTGGTGTATGCCAGAATGGGCACAAATGTAAAAAATTTCTTTGAGAGTCTCAAAGGCTTGGGCTGCCTGCCTGATTTGCATTTGAGATTAGTGAGCTGTTCACACAATAAATGAGTGAGTGAAGCTGCAATCTGTATGAAAGTATGAAAGTTCAATAACCTACTAACTCAAGAAAGGAGTGTTGTTCAATCACAGTCTTTGGGATCGTCCTGATTTGTACAGCCTGAGATTTGGTCAATTCAGGGATACCCCTTCAGCCTAGACCACATGCCCCAGGCAGTGTATCCATGTCCTCGTGGGATGGCACATTTCTGGTTTGAGTTTGAGTCCGTACTGAGTCAGTTGGGTATGGGTCTGATCTAAAGTAGATGTGCAAGGTGGTCCTCGATTGTTCTGGAGAATATTATGTCATCGAGGTGGATCAGAAACAAATTTTCAAGAGAACATTCTACCAGTCTTTTAAAAGGCGCTGGGGGCATTGGTCGAGCCAAAGGGCATCTAATTAAACTCATACAACCACAGAGGGGTGATCAAAGCTGTCCTTTCACAGTTCTCTTCCTTTACAGGGACCTGTATTATACACTAGCTAGATCCAGTGTGGAAGAGTATTGGGCCTGTCCCAAGGCCATCAAGGACTCCCCTAGCTGACAGAGGGTATCCAAGCGCTGACGTCATCAGGACCCACATGATCCCGGAAGTGCAGGTGTATTTGTTTCTGTTTGCAGGATTTTTTTTTTATCAAGTCTCACCATTCTTTTAACCGATTGCAAGTCGTTTTTTTGGCTTTATATAATAAAGGAGTTTATACAATACCACACTATGGGAGCCATTTTCTATATACTTACCTCATCTGGCCACAGCCGATTGGGACATGCCAACGTGAGTCTGACACTATTGGAGGAATTCCCCTGTTACAAGCGTGTTCCAGGCATTTATAGGAGACCTCACAACTTATCTTACCCTGCAGAGGTTTATCCGACAGCGTGTTTGACGACTCTAGAAATAGATGGTCAATTTTGTCTGGTAAACCTCGCCACTAAATAGGGTGATGGATGTCACAGAAGGACTTTTTTGATCTTTGGTGGCGGAACCTCTTTAAAGCATTTCTCCTTTTCGGAGCCTCCCATATACATCACTGGATTAACTCAATGTACACCTTCTAGAACTGATTTCCTTTCACACGGATGTTACATGGACATTTTGACTTTAATGTTTTATCATTGTGTGAGATCACGGATATCGATTTACTTAGTCTATTTTTTTCATTTTTATTCAATTTGGTTTCTAATTTTTGAAATTTCACTTTTTGGATTAGCGCAACTTTTTTGTTTATTAAAGGTTTTACTATGATTATATCACATGGCTAGTCGCTGTCATTTACTGTTATTTAGTTTTTTTTACTTTAGGGCGGTATACCACTTAGAATTGAATTTGTACGGGGCAGCTGTTGAGTTGGCATCTGTACACTACAAGAGTTACCCCAAGCTCTTGAGTGCCCAAGTACAGAGTTGTCTACCTGTTTGACCTCAAAAGGGGAAGAGGGTGATGGATGGACGCTAGACTTTCACATTGGGTAAATTAGGCGCCACCGGTGAGCCGCCACCACCAGGCGAAAAAGGACAAGATACTTTAGTGGCAAGATCACAGAGCTGTAAAAAGTCGAATGAATGAACCTTTACCTATAAAAAAAAATGGCAATCTTCAATTGACGTACCCGGCTTTAACATGACCTTGTCAGGACATAACAAAAATGTACAAGGGCACTAACCTGAAAAAAAAAAAAGCAGTATTTTACACACCTGCCTGTCAGCCTGTAGTGCGTCCCCTACTGGCCATTGTAGTACCTCCAGCCGACCCCCATGTCACTTCTGTCTCCTGTATTGACTAAGGGTCAGCAGGAGAAACCAGTTTGACCCGCAGGAGGAACCCTCTATTCATCCAGCCTGAGGAGTCAAATTGGATTGGTGCCAGGAACGCTGCTACAGAACAACGTTTTAGCAAAGGAACTGACAGGTATGCATAAAATTGCTTTTTTATCTCAGGTTAGTGCCTTCATAAGTTTGTTGACCCTCTCACATGGTGACTTTAAAATAAATGTGTGGAGAAAAAAAAAAAAAAAAGAAGAAGAATTTCAGATCAGTTATATACAGTACGTTACTAGGAATTTGGCATTTAGTGTTAAATCTTAACTGCTCCTGCTCTCTGGATACCCAAGTAACCAATTTCAGTAACTTCCTCAAACTGAAGAAATGGGGCATTTCTAAAGTGGCAGGGTCTGCCTGCTATGGATCTATATATGGAGGACAAGTGGATGATTGATAGGTCTGTCCCTTCTATTCATAGATCCAGTTTAATTCATAGAAACCGTAGTACAGCTTCTATGAATTGAGCAGCAGGTGGTTTGAATTGAGGTGGTGAGCATAATTGGGCTCTCTTGATGACAGCCTGTGACTGCCTCCTAGTTCTATTAACCCCGTCTCACTGGAAGATTACAGCAGTGGGGGTGGGGCATTGACAGAGGAGGATTTCAACTAAAAGAAGAGGCATCATTCATCACTAGGGACACATTCTACTGCCTGTAAGTTAAAGTGATTGTTAATGATCACCTTGTAAAACAACTTATTCAGTTTCAGATTGAAATGAAAGGCAAAACATTTGGGTATGGATATAAAATAAAATAAAATAAAAACACAAAAAAAGTGTAAGAAGGCCCGGATTTACTCTCTTTGCCACCCCAAGGCCAGGTGCTTCAATGCTGCCCCCGCAGTACAGGGGGGACATTATCCGCCGGGGGACTTTTTTGGCAGGACACTGAGAAGCGGGGGGGGTGCTGACATTGAGAGGCGGGGGAGGGGGGGTGCTGCTACTGAAAATTGCATTGAGAAGTGGGGGATGCTCTCCTCCTCTTCCCTCAGTTTTCTCTCCTCTCACCATCCGTGACATGACAGGGGGGAGCTCCCGAAATGAGAGTGAAAGTGGTGAAAGTGTCCTCTCCTCTCAGCCACAGTGCTGCCCCTGCACCCACTGCCGCCCTGAGGCCTGGCCTTGTTGGCCTTGTCTGGAATCCGGCCCTGAGTGTGACATGCTTTTGTATTCAGCCCCAGAGTCAATACTTGGTAGAACCACCTTTCGCTGCAATTACAGCTACAAGTCTTTTTGGGGATGTCTCTACCAGCTTTGCACATCTAGAGAGTGCCATTTTTTCCAAATTCTGCTTTGCAAAATAGCTTAAGCTCTGTCAGATTGGATAGAAAGTGTCTATGAACAGCAATTTTCAAGTCTTGCCACAGATTCTCAATTGGATTTAGGTCTGGACTTTGACCTGGCCATTCTAACGCATGAATATGCATTGATCCAAGTGTAGCTCTGGCTGTATGTTTAGGGTCGTTGTCTTGCTGGAAGGTGAACCTCTGCCCCAGTCTCAAGTCTTTTGCAGACTCCAACAAGTTTTTTTCTAAGATTGCCCTGTATATGGCTCCATCCATCTTCCCATCAACTCTGACCAGCTTCCCTGTCCCCGCTGAAGAAAAGCAGCCCCACAACCAGCTTCCCTGTCCCCGCTGAAGAAAAGCAGCCCCACAACATGATGCTGCCACCACCATGTTTTTTTGGGATGGTGTGTTCAGGTTGATGTGCAGTATTAGTTTTCTGCCACAAAGTTTAATTTTGGTCTCATCTGACCAGAGCAACTTCTTTCACATGTTTGCCGTGTCCCCCCACATGGCATCTCACAAACTGCAAACAGGACTTCCTTTGGTTTCCTTTCAACAATGGCTTTCTTCTTGCCACTCTTCCATAAAGGCCAGATTTGTGGAGTGCACGACTAATAATTGTCCTGTGGACAGATTCTCCCACCTGAGCTATAGATCTCTGTAGCCCCTCCAGGGTTACCATGGGTCTCTTGGCTGCTTCTCCGATTAATGCTCTCCTTGCCAGCCTGTCTGTTTAAGTGGACGGCCATGTCTCGGTAGGTTTGCAGTTGTGCCATACTCTTTCCATTTTCGGATGATAGATGTTCAAAGCTTGGAATATTTTTTATAACCTAACCCTGCTTTAAACTTTTCCACAACTTTATCCCTGACCTGTCTGGTGTGTTCCTGTTCCTAAGGTTCTCTAACCAACCTCTGAGGGCTTCGCAGAATAGCTGTATTTATACTGACATTAAATTACACACAGGTGGAAACTATTTACTAATTAGGTGACTTCTGAAGGCAATTGGTGACAAAATGTGGAAAATGTCAAGGGTGTGAATACTTTTTCAAGGCACTGTAGCATCACACAGTTACTGGATAGCTGAATTACATATTATGCGGATAAAAAAAACCTTACGGAAAGACATTTATATTGAAAAATTATAACATAACCAATATACCCCTCCCAGCCCATTAGTAACTCTTTTAGGATCCCGTAATGTCTATCGTGTATACAATGTAACTCCATGATAAAAGGCAAGAGTATCCCATCCACACAAGGGGTATGATATTAAAATCAAAGTTTATTACACTTGCTAATTGTCATATGTACAATATGCAATAAAATGTCCATGTGGTTTACCATACATAGGGGAGACCATTCAAAAAGTTAAAGATAGGATAGCAAGGCACAAAAATTCAGAGATAAATTGGTACAGTTGCCCTTACCAAGACATTTTTTTGGAGAAAGAGCAATCGATTTCCCAATTAAAATTCATGGTACTGGAGGGAATTAAATAGAATAGGAGGGGTGGTAACCGGGAATCCATTCTAAAAAAGCGTGAGGTACATTGGATTCATTTTCTTGATACTATTGCCGCTAAGGGCTTGAATACAGATCTGGAGATAGATAGAGATAGATATAGATATATATATATATATATGGCTTCTGTTGAAATATGGGAGGGTTCTACGCTTTGCTAACCATTTCCCCACCTGTGATACAAGGATGTATAAAGAAAAAAAATTGTATTTGATCGATTTACTAATCACATAATCGATTCCAAATGTGTAAAATTATGGCTTTTAAGTGATGTGTGTAACTGACTTTAGATGTGTGTTTGATCTGAAGAAGTGCATAAGCTTGTGAGCCTGAAACGTAATATGAACTTACACATCATGTAATGTTTGTTTGAACTTTGGTTCAATAAAGAAATTTTAAGTGCAGCGACTTTTTTAGATTTGGTCAGTGGGATGACCAGATCGCATGTGTATGTATTGTTTTCCCCCTCCCTTCTATGGAATTAGCCTTTATGGATTTTTGTAGACATTGATTGTTAACCACTTCAGCCCCGGAGGATTTGGCTGCCCAATGACCCATTTTATGCGATTTGGCACTGCGTCGCTTTAACTGAGTATTGCGCGGTCGTGCAACGTTGCAACCAAACAAAATTTACGTATTTTTTTCCCCACAAATCAAGCTTTCTTTTGGTGGTATTTGATCACCTCTGCATTTTTTTTCGCGATTAACAAATTTATTTTTGCAATATTTTTTACTATAATAAATATTTAAAGGAATTAAAAAATATATATATATGCCCAAAAATATATAAAAACAAAGGGCCAGATTCACAAAAGGGATACGACGGCGTTTCTCCTGATACGCAATCGTATCCCTGTTTCTATCTAGGCGGAGTGCCTGTTACAAAGAGATAGGAGGTCCAGAAGAAGCAGAGGACTATGCGAAAAGCGTCAACCTAATTTCCTGATCTCGGCAAGACCATTATGGCTTGCATCCACTTAGTGGATGATAATTGATGGTATTGGTGTACAAACATATACAGAATGTTTTTATAGAACATTTTATTTGATGAAATTAAGATTTGTATACATTTTTTATGTTATTGATGCATTTTGTGCTCATTGGAGGAGTATTTAAATCCTATTGTCAGGGTTGGGTTCAGCCCTTCCTTCTCAGAGCTCTGTGCTCATCTGTCTGTCAATTGCCAGCACTCTTCATTCCACAGTGAATCACCTGGTCTTCATTTCCTGCTCATCAGCTAGCCCTGCTTGCTATTTAAACTGCCTGGACCAGATCTCCTGTGCCTTCGCCTGGTCAACATATCCAGATACTCTCTGCTGTGTTTTCCTGTTAAAGACTTTTGCCTGGCTGACTTCCCTTATGGTTCCTGATCCTGTTTACTGCCTCTACTATGCCGATCTCTAGATTCCTGTTTCACTGGCTTGTTCTGACTACCCGCTCTGGTTACCGAACCCTAGCTAGGTTTTGACTCTGTTTGCGCCGTTTATACCATTTTATTAAAAAAGTGTGATTTTTACTGCACTTGTCTCAGTCTGATTCTTGGTTCCTGACACCTACAATGCATGTGTATATTATTTATTTAGTTTAGGGATGAGACCCACCACTGGCACACATTCAGTACTATCCTTCCCCGCATACACCAAAATATATATATATTTTTTAACAAAGTTTAACAGGCTGCATATTCAAAAAGAAAAAGTGAATAAATTATAGGTTGACTTGTACAGCAACGATATACTTTATTTCAACTTTTTAAGAAAAGTGGGGGTTTCCTTTAACAAATACTATTAGCAGCACTGCTATTTTTTCCTTGTATTACTTTTTTTGTAGTTGTCTAGTAAAAGCCTTTAAGATCCTATTTATTACATACAGCGATACTATCATAACGGATGATTATGATCATCATAATGTGTGAAAATAAAAAATAATTTTATTGCACACCTCTATGCACTTTGAGTGGTATCATAAATTTAATAATATAGTAAAAATTACCCCTACATATTAAACATGTAGAATAATTGTTTTAGTGGAATAAAAGGGCTTTAAGCACACAGAGCTCTGCCCCGGGGTATTGGGTTTCACTGTGGGACAAGTTCTATTATTTGTTTTATTGAAAGATTATGGCGATTATACATTTTATGTTACTAGGTGTTTTAAATCGGGCATGCGAGGACCTACAAGAAACAGGCTGCCAGAGAATTTTGCTGCAGGCTCTAGAGCCACCTAATTAATTTCCAAACAAAGCTTTCAGTGGTTCATTTACATTAGGCATAATGTAAATCATGAGGAGACAAATGGGGCTAAATTGCTATTGCGGGTTTGTGGGACTCAGTTTATGGGCAGTGTAAGTACGAGCTGTGCAAATCCCACACAGGCAGGGATGGACTGTTAGACCACACTGCTGTTCTTTCTACCAATTTGGTTCATTTAAAGCCCAAGTTCACCTTTTTCACAGCTTTTACCTGTAGCATAAAATATCTATGCATTCTTCTGAAACAAATGTAATTTATAAATTAATAAATGTAATGTTTGGCCGAAAAGTGATATTTCAATTATAGACAAAAATGTAATCTTAAGTCCATGTGCAGCACAAAACAATGGACTGGTAGGATTTGACAAGGAGATCCTCTTTCCCTGCACAGGCAGTTGAAAAACAGTAGAAGTCAGTAACTTTCTGGACACCTCCAGGGAAATCGCAGCGTTTCAATAAAGCTGAACTCCAACATAACTGCCAAATATAAAAGTTAAAGTACATATAGATGAAGTGCTATAGAAATATAAAATGAAATTTAAAATTAAAATGTACAGTATGTACCAAAAGTATACAGTATTTCTAGTTCTGTTTTCTGGATCACCGTCCCGTTGCAAAAATGTACTGAAGGGAATACACCGCTCTTGGTATTAGCTATTGAAGACTGTGGTGTCAGCTTTCCACCCACAAGTCTACTTACTGGATAATGAAGGAGAAACATAGTACAGATGAGCTCAACTCTGCATTCACACCTGCGCATTCCAGGAGTGCTCACAGCAGTTTGCAGAAATGCACATTATTGCACACATTCCTGTAATGTGAGAAAAATGCGAGTCGCACTTACAGTGCCATTAGTTTTTAGGACCCATTCATACCTAGCATAGCAGGAAAGCGCATTATTTGTGCATTTTCATGAATAGGACTGCCCTAGGTGTGACAAAAGTGCCAAAGAAGCTCCTGCACCCTTTCAGGCGTAGAACTTTACTTGTTTTGCCGTGCACAGAATCGCAGTCTGCTCCCTGCATTTGGGGTGCCACTGCAATCGTGACTCACACGGAAATGCACAGGTGTAAATGTAGCCAAAATGTGTGGTTAAAAAAAATGAGCAAAGCTCTACACCCAAAAAGGTTAGGGAGCTTCTTTGTCGCATGTAGGGCAGCCTATTCAAATTAGACATGTGCACACTGAAATATTTTGTTTCAGAATTTAGGTTTCATCCAAAAAATGTAAATGTATTTAGTTACTCCTGAAATTCGTTTTTATATATTTTGTTTAGTTAAAAAATGCATTCGTCCGAAAATCTGAATTAGGCCTCTTTCACACGGAGCGGACCGTTTTTGTCCGCTCCGTGTGTGTCCGTCGGCTCAGCGGGGATCCCCGCTGAGCTGTCGGCGGACAGGGCGGTCCCCGCACACAGTGCAGAGACCGCCCTGTCTCTCCTCCGCTCTCCCCTATGGGGAATCGGATGCAGACGGACCATCTGTCCGTCTGCATCCGATCCGTTCCGCCGGACGGAAGAAAAATAGGGTTTTCTTCCGTCCGAAAACCGGATCCCGACGGACGCGGACGTTAGCGGATGCTCCATCCGCTAACGGACGCGATCCCATAGGGATACATTACAAGTCCGTTAACGGACTTGTAAAAGCGGACGGACGGAGCGGACGTGTGAAAGGGCCCTTAAAGTGGAGTTCCACCCAGATATTTTTTTTTCCAAAAAAATTAATAAAAATATTGAATAAAAAAAAATGTATACTCACCAGAAAGGGCTGTTGCCATGCGGAAGTAGCTCTTCTGCCTCTTTCTCCACCGCGGTCCTCTTCTTCTTCGTCCTGCGTCGCGGTGTCTTCTGGTGAATGGGGTGCGCTGCCTTCTGGGAACTGTGTGTATCCCAGGAAGCAGCCGCCCATTCACAAAGCGCCGTGCGAGTCGCACATGCGCAGTAGGAAACGGGCAGTGAAGCCGTAAAGCTTCACTGCCTGTTTCCCTTAGTCAGGATGGAGGCGCCAGGACCGAGCGATCGCCGTCGGGGGTCCTTCATCGCTGGCGCCTAGGAGAGGTAAGTGTCCTTATTAAAAGTCAGCAGTTACACTTTTAGTAGCTACTGACTTATAAAAAAAAATTTGCGGGTGGAATCCGGCTTTAAGGTTGAATCTGTCAATTGACGGCTTATGGTGTCTGTCGAATGTTCTAAGAAGATTTGACAAAGCAGCTAAACTGTACGACGCCGCAATCTAAATTTACCAGTCTAATACTCCGCCCACAAACTATAGTACAATTCCAATGTTGTATGACTGGTAATAATTATATTTATTAATTATTATTACTACTAGTCAACCAACATTAGGATTCTTCTATAGCCTATGGGCGGAGCATTTGACCATAAATGTCCGCTCGCAGCGATCGTATGTCTTTAACTGCTTCGACGAATCTTAATATCTTTATAATGTCGAATGTTTTCTCTCTATGTCGAATAATCTTGGACTAATATGCCGCGTACAGATGATCGGACATTCTGACAACAAAACCGTGGATTTTTTTCCAAAGGATTTTGGCTCAAACTTGTCTTGCATACACACGGTCACACAAATGTTGTCGGAAATTCCGAATGCCAAGAACGCGGTCACGTACAACATGTAGGATGGCACTATTAAAAGGAAAGTTCAGTGTTAGTAGAAGTTTGGTGAAAGACGATTTGCGCTTTTCAGTCTTTGTGCTTTTCAGTCCGTTACAGCGTGAGGAATGTGCCATCTCCATTACGAAAGCTAGTTTTACCAGACCGAGCGCTTCTGTCTCGTACTTGATTCAGAGCATGCGTGGAAAATCCCTGAAATTCGGATGAAAACTAATGCCCATGTCCAATTCAAATGAATGAGCTGCCCTATACATGTTCCCACTACACCAGGTGTGAATTGGGCCTTATGCTTCCCCACATTTGTAAGTACACTACTGTGCAAATGTTTTAGGTAGTTGTGAAAAAAAATGCTGTAAATTAAGAATGCTTTTAGAAATAGAAGTGTTCATTTTTTTTTTTTTTTTTATCAAGGAACAAGATGGAAAGTAAATGAACAGAAGAGAAATTCAACTCAAATCGATATTTGGATTGACTACTCTTTGGCTTCAAAACCGCATCAATTCTTCTCGGTACACTTGGCAGGTAGGTTGTTCCAAACATCTTGGATAACCAACAACCACAGAACTTCTGTGGATGTAGGCTGCCTCAAATCCTCCAGTCTCTTCATATAATCCTAGACAGACTTAGGCCTCGTACACACGATAGGTTAACCAGAGGACAACGGTCTGAAGGACCGTTGTCCTAGGTTAACCTATGAATCCGACTGATGGTCCGCCGTGCGTACACACCATCAGTTAAAAAAACGATTGTGTCAGAACGCGGTGACGTAAAACACTACGACGTGCTGAAAAAAAAATCGAAGTTCAATGCTTCCAAGCATGCGTCGACTTGATTGTGAGCATGCGTGGGTTTCTAACCGATGGTTTTGCATACTAACGATCGGTTTTGACCTATCGGTTAGCAATCCATCGGTAACATTTTAAAGCAAGTTGCCATTTTTTTTAACCTAAGGTTAAATAACCTATGGGGCCTAAACACGATCGGTTTGGACCGATGAAAACGGTCCTTCAGACCGTTGTCCTCTGGTTAACCTATCGTGTGTGTTCTTATTTACGCTGAAGATAGTTCTTAATGACATTGGCTTTAAGTTTGGAGTCATTGCCCTGCTGCATAATAAATTTGGGTCCAATCACATACCTTCCTGATGGTATGGAATGATGGATGGGTATCTGCCTATATTTCTCAGCATTGAGGACACCATTGATCCTGACCAAATCTCCAACTCCATTTGTAGAACTGCAGCCCCAACTTGCAAGGACTGTCACCATGCTTCACTGTTGCCTGCAGACACTCATTATTGTACGGCTCTGCAGCCCTTCGACAAACCAACTGCCTCCTGCTACACTCATATTTCAAATTTTGACTCATCAGTCCAGAGCACCTGATGCCATTTTTTCTGCACCCCAGTTTCTACATTTTCGTGCATAGTTGAGTAACTTAGCCTTGTTTCCATGTCGGAAGTCCACGTCTTTCACGTAAAGCACTTCTGGCCAGACATTTCCCGACAGTAGATGGGTGTACCTGGGTCCCACTGGTTTCCGTCAGTTCTGATGGCATGGCTGGACATCTTCCGATGTCAAAGGGAAGCAAGAATGAGGAGTCTTTCGTCTGCTGCATTAGGTTTATTGGCCGACCACTGTATCTGTGGTCCTCAGTGTTTGACCGTTTCTTTGTGCTTCCTTCTTTAAAAAAGCTGAACAGCACATCTTGAAACTCCAGTCTGCTTTGAAATCTTTGCCTGGGAGAGACCTTGCTGATGCAGTATAACTACCTTGTGTCTTGTTGCTGTGCTCAGTCATGCCATGGTATACGACCTGTAACATGAAACGGTCTTTCACAACCTCATCCTAGTAGCAGAGTTTGGTTGTTCCTCACCCAGTTTTAAGACTCCTACACAGCCTTTTGCTTTTCAGAAGATGACCGTTTTAACCTACCTATGAAATTGATGATCATTAGCACCTGCTTGGTATAATTGATTAATCATACACATGACTCTAAACCTAAAAAAAAGCCCTGACTTTTTGCAAGTGTAAGAACTCATGCTGGTTTGAAGCCAAAAGGGTAGTCACACCAAATATATTATTTAGATTTTTCCTCTGTTCACTCACTTTGCATTTTGTAAATAGATAAAAATAAAAAACATTTAAAATGTATATTTTGAAAGCATTCTTACTTTACAGCATTCCTTCACACATGCCTAAAACTTTTGCACAGTACTGTATATAGTACGAGACTGGCAGCACTATTCAAAATAGAGCTTGTTTGGCTGACACTGCTAACCCTAGTCATAGTTTTGCAGCAAATGGGGATTCAAGGAAGCTAATAGAATGTTTGAATTAGTTATACTAACGGAGATAATTATATATATATATATATATATATATAAAAAAATCTGTAAGGACACCTTTGAAAACAAGAGAAAAAAAAATTGCAATAATTTTACCTCTACTCAACAGAGTCTAGAGTGTTCCCTTGTGGACAAGAACATGATCTACCCCCCTTTTTTTTTACGCTTGTCCAATAGAATTACAAATAATGTATTTATTTGGTTTCTCCTCAATATTCATAACATACACCACACACACACACACACACACACACATACATAAAGAAGTAAAAAAATTGCAATCAAAGAAAATATTATTAACCACTTGCCGACCGCCACACACACTTTTACGTCGGCAGAATGGCACAGACAGGCAAATGGGCGCATATATACGTCCCTTTAAATTTGCCGCAGTTAGAACGCCGTGACTCGATGTCCGCCGGTGTCCCGCGATCGTGTCACAAAGCTGTAGAACGGGGGGATGCCTGTGTAAACAGGGCATCTCCCTGTTCTGCCTAGTGACAGGACACTGATCGTCATCGGGAGCAGTGATCAGTGTCGTGTCACAGTAAGCCTAGCCCCCCTACAGTTAGAATCACTCCCTAGGACACACTTAACCCCTTCCTCGCCCCCTAGTGGTTAACCCCTCCCCTGCCAGTGTCATTTAAAAGTGGAGTTTCACCCAAAAGTGGAACTTCCGCTTTAAGCACTCCTCGCCCCCTTACATGCCACATTTGGCATGTCATTTTTTTGGGGGGGGAGTGGGGGCTTCGGTAGGAGTGGGTCTTCCTGTCCCACTTCCTCCTTCCGCCCAGGGACCGCCTCCGCGACTTCTCTTCTGTCATAGGCGGCCCCTCCCTTTAGGCGATCTCCAGGGACACTTGACAGGTCCCAGGAGATCGCCTGTCAACACAGAGCGCAGAGCGATTCGCACATGTGCAGTGAGAGTGTCCAGCTGTGAACCTGAAAGCTGTCATGGCTGGGTGCCCACACTATAAATGGAGGCGCTGGCCGGAGAGGGGGGAGAGGAGCGGCGGAGCTCCGGGCTGCTGCATCGCTGGACCGTGGAGCAGGTAAGCGTCTGTTTATTAAAAGTCAGCAGCTACACTTTTTGTAGCTGCTGACTTTTAATAAACACTAAAAGGCTGGAACTCCCCTTTAAATCAGTGCATTTTTATAGCACTGATCGCTGTATAAATGACAATGGTCCCAAAATAGCGTCAAAAGTGTCCGATGTGTCTGCCATAATGTCGCAGTCGCTACTAGTAAAAAAAATTATTAATAAAAATGCCATAAACGATTCTCTATTTTGTAGACACTATAACTTTTGCGCAAACCAATCAAATATACGCTGATTGTGATTTTTTTTACCAAAAATTTGTAGAAGAATATGTATCGACCTAAACTGAGGAATTTTTTTTTATTATATTTATATATTTTTGGGGGATATTTATTATAGCAAAACGTTAAAAAAAAATATTGCTTTTTATTCAAAATTGTTGCTCTATTTTTGTTTATAGCGCAAAAAAAAAAAAAAAACGCAGAGGTGATCAAATACCACCAAAAGAAAGCTCTATTTGTGGGAAAAAAAGGACGTTAATTTTGCACGACCACACGACCGCACAATTGTCAGTTAAAGCAACGCAGTGCCAAATCGCAAAAAGTGCTCTGGTCATTTGGTAGCCAAATCCTCTGGGGCTGAAGTGGTTAAACCCCCTCCAAAGAAAAACAATGTAAAAAAAAGAAAGAATTACAAGAATGTATCAAAGAAGAGAATGCCTCCAAAAATTGGGATTTTATAGGCAATGAAAAAAAGGGCCAAAAAAAATATATAAAAAATATAAATTTAATAGAAAAATTATACAAAAGATTTAACAATAACAAAAATATACATACAAATACACACCACAAAGTGGCAAGTTAAAAACAATAAATGACATATGCACTGTCATTTATTGTTTTTTAACTTGCCACTTTGTGGTGTGTATTTGTATGTATATTTTTGTTATTGTTAAATCTTTTGTATCATTTTTCTATTAAATTTATATTTTTTATATATAATTTTTTTACCCTTTTTTTCATTGCCCATAAAAATCCCAATTTTTGGAGGTATTCTCTTCTTTGATCTACCAGGGATGGTGGCAATGTACATGCCAGGCTGTTGGGAGTATACCTTTTTCGAATTACAAGAATGTATTACCTCAGCTTGTAAAGCCATAAATAAATTAGTAAAATTGTTAAACCAAAATAATCCTTAACATAATCACTTAAGAACATCCCTACAGATGTGTTGCAGCTTGACCCCTGTTATTGACACTTTTGTTGGACAGTTTGGTCTGGAAAAAAAAGAAAAGAAAAGAAAAAAAAAAAAACCAGTAAAATAACAAAAAGAAAAACCTTGGGCTAGATTCAGCAAGAATTTACGCCGGCGTATCTATAGATACGCCGCGTAAATTCAAAGCTGCGCCGGCGTATCTTCTTTCTGTATTCAGAAAGCAAGATACGCCGAAATTAGCCTAAGATCCGACTGGCGGAAGTCTCTTACACCGTCGTATCTTAGGGTGCATATTTACGCTGGCCGCTAGGTGGCGCTTCTGTCGTTTTCGGCGTAGAATATGCAAATGACCTAGATACGCCGATTCACAAATGTACGTGCGCCCGGTGGAATTTTTTACGTCTTTTGCTTAAGTCTTTTTCCGCCGTAACGTTTTTCTATGAGGCGTACGCAATGTTAAAGTATGGTTGTCGTTCCGGCGTCTAATTTTAAATTTTTTACGTCATTTGCGTAAGTTGTTCGCGAATAGGGCTGGACATAATTTACGTTCACGTCGAAAGCAATGCCGATTTGCGGCGGAATTTCGAGCATGCGCACTGGGATTCTTTCACGAACGGCGCATGCGCCGTTGGTAAAAAACGTAAAATACGCGGGGTCGACAATAATTTAAATAAAACAGGCCCACATCATCCCTATTTGAATTAGGCGGGCTTACGCCGGCCCACATACGTTACGCCGCCGTAACTTAGGGCGCAAGTTCTTTATGGATATGGAACTTGAGCCCTAATTTACGCACTAAATTACGCAGGGCTATCTGAATCTAGCCCCTTGTAGTCTATATACTGTCATTACATATATTGATGCCACAGTTATGAAAATGCATAATTTTGTGTTAGCGATCCTTTAACCACTTCCAGACGGTCACATGTATATGTACGTCGGCAGAATGGCACGTACAGGCACATTGGCGTACCTGTACGTCCTTGCCTAGACGTTGGTCGGGGGTTCCGATCGGACCCCCCCCCTACATGCGGCGGTCGGAATCCCGCGGGGAGCGATCCAGGACGACGGCGCGGCTATTCGTTTATAGCCAATCCATCGCGATCGCTCCCTGGAGCTGAAGAACGGGGAGAGCCGTATGTAAACACAGCTTCCCCGTGCTTCACTGTGGCGGCTGCATCGATCGAGTGATCCCTTTTATTAGGGAGACTCGATCGATTACGTCAGTCCTACAGCCACACCCCCCTACAGTTGTAAACACACACTAGGTGAACCCTAACTCCTACAGCGCCCCCTGTGGTTAACTCCCAAACTGCAACTGTCATTTTCACAATAAACAATGCAATTTAAATGCATTTTTTGCTGTGAAAATGACAATGGTCTCAAAAATGTGTCGAAATTGTACGAAGTGTCCGCCATAATGTCGCAGTCACGAAAAAAATCACTGATCGCCGCCATTAGTAGTAAAAAAAAAAAAAAATAATAATAAAACTATCCCCTATTTTGTAAACGCTATAAATTTTGCGCAAACCAATCGATAAACGCTTATTGCGATTTTTTTTACCAAAAATAGGTAGAAGAATACGTATCGGCCTAAACTGAGGGAAAAAAATGTATATATGTTTTTGGGGGATATTTATTATAGCAAAAAGTAAAAAATATTGCATTTTTTTCAAAATTGTCGCTCTATTTTTGTTTATAGCGCAAAAAACAAAAACCGCAGAGGTGATCAAATACCACCAAAAGAAAGCTCTATTTGTGGGGAAAAAAAGGACGCCAATTTTGTTTGGGAGCCACATCGCACGACCGCGCAATTGTCTGTTAAATCGACGCAGTGCCGAATTGTAAAAACCCCTTGGGTCATTTAGCAGCATATTGGTCCGGTCCTTAAGTGGTTAATGCATCAAAAATGTATTATTGAAAAGCCAGACTTTATGCCAGTTTTAGGAGATGCCGATTGATATAAACAAAATAGCCAGCATTTATCAATTTTGTTAAAGCATAGGTACAGGTACGTGAGCCTTGTGCTATGTAAATATTATATTTATTTATATTTTTTTAAATAAAAATTGCCCCTTTAAATGTCCAAAAAAACTAAACTGAATGTCCCAAAAAAAAACAAAAAATAAAACACAAAAAAAAAAACAACAACAAAAAAAAAGACTTTATGCAAACAAAACGAAAAAAACAACAACAAAAAAAAAGACTTTATGCCAGTTTTAGGAGATGCTGATTGATATAACAAATAAGCCAGCATTTACCAATTTTGTTAAAGCATAGGTACAGGTACGTGAGCCTTGTGCTATGTAAATATTCTATTTATTTATTTATATTTTTTTAAATAAAAATTGCCCCTTTAAATGTAAAAAAAACAACTAAACTGAATGTCCAAAAAAACAAAACAAAAAAAACAAACAACAAAAAAAAACTACTTTTTTAAATGTCCCCAACGTGTTTGGGTATAATCTTACCGTAGGGTGTGTTAAAGGGATTAATGATCTCCCAACTAATTTTCAACTAATTATTCTGAACATGTTGTCAACACATACTAAGCAATGAGTTAATGTCCCATCCAGCACTGTGGAGGTGTACAGAACAAGACCCTCCCCAGGAGAGATGACCTTCATGAACATAACAGCTGTTAGGGTTCATTAACTTAAACCATCATGAAACAAAAATCCTTTTAAGATCGTTTAACTTCTTTAAAGGGAATGAGAGGGGGAAGAAAAGAAATCTATAAACTGGTAGCCTGACCAGCAGGGTATGGAGTAGCTTAGGGCACGATGGGTGGCGACGGATGATATATGGGAAACAGATGGAATTTCCTAGTTGATTGCGCTCTGCATTGCCTTTACTGCCAAATTACATAGGCAATGCGCCGTAATTAAAGAACAATAATTGTGCATGATGGCAGGAACTTTAAGACAAATAAAAGCGTTCATGTTTTGCAGCCGCACTGTAAAGATCACGAGGCGTCTTAAACGCAAATATCCCAGGCGAAGCGTCATGGGAGGACAGAGGGAGCCAAACGTGGTTAATGGTTTCAGAGGCCTCTGCTGTGAAAGCATGCTAGCAGTCTGCTTCTTGCATTAGGTCTGATTGCAGAGTGTAAACTTCTCTACGGGATGCCAGAGAGAGGCCAGTGGATGTTACAGTGGAAAGGTCGGCCAGGTCAACAACTGCTGAAGGATTTGGCCCTTAAAAAAGGAAATTTAGAACTTAGGATTGTTGTGGGAATTATTAGTATTCTTATTATTTTACATGTGCCCAGCAGATCTCAGAAGACCTGCGGGAAAATGCAAACAAATCAACATATAAAATGTTATAGAAAAACAACTCAAATACATTATCTGGATGAATAGTCAAGTTAGATGAGGTCAAGTTATGCAGTACATATGTTTTTTAGATTAAAGCTGAACTGTAGTATGATGTTAAACTTTTTTTTTTTTTAAATATATATGTTTTATTGAAATTTAATAGAATCAAATATGGTTACAATACAGGAGTAGGCATAATAATACAACATTTTACAAACCACTGACTGCTGTACAATAAGGCAACAGAGGTGTTTGTATCATTCGGAGGATTGAACCAAGTAACTTATACACTTCAGCTCCGGAAGATTTACCCCCCTTCCTGACCAGGATTTTTTTTTTTGCGTTACGGCACTGCGTCACTTTAACTGACAACACTGTATCCAAATAAAATTGATGTCCTTTTTTTCCGACAAATAGAGCTTTGTTTTGGTGGTAATTGAAGTGGATGTAAACCCACTCCCATCCTTTCTAAACTACTGCCATAGTGCTGATCTATAAGGATATAGATGCCTCCTGCGTGTATCCTTAGCTGTCAAATGCAGGGCCGTCTTAATAGCATAATGGGCCCCTGGGCAAAGCAATGCTCTGGGGCCCCTACAATGGAGACAATGCAGGTAAACAGACATCAAGTAGGTAGGAGGCAGACAAGCGGAGCTTCCCCTTTTGGGTGGAGCTCCGCTTTAACTACATGACCAATCATTCTGTACAGTAAAGAAACATTGGGAAGATACTACATGCAGAGAGTAAAAAAGCATATAATATATCTGCTAGAATGATGCTCAGGACAGTTGTAACAATATAGACACAGCCGCCAATAAAAATCACAAGGCACCATTCAGCTTGACAGGGCCTTAGATACCCCCAACATTGTAACCCCCTCTACATCTTGTATACATCCAGCACTCCTAACTCCACCCAACCAACTCCACCCCCCCCCCCCCCACACACACACACACACACACACACCAGGATTCCCCCTACCATTGTTATCCTGTTACCATCTCCACACCTCTGGATTCTCAACAAATAAATAACTCCCCAGCACTGTGACCCCTCTACACCCCAGATATCCCCCCCAGCACTCTGACCCCTCTACATCCCAGATATCCCCCAGCACTGTGATCCCCTCTACACCCCAGATATGCCCCCGGCACTCTGACTGCTCTACACCCTAGAAATCCCCCTAGCACTTTGACCCCTCTACACCCCAGATGTCCCCCCAGCACTCTGATCCCTCTCTGCACCTTAGATATTCCCCCAGCACTGTTACCATATACCATAAGATACCCCTTGTAGTGGGACCCCACTACATCCCTGATACCCCCTACACTGTTGCCTCTCTACATCCATGATACCTCTAGCACTATAGCCACCCAAGATATCCCAAGAATTGCTACCCCCTATACACCCCAGATCCCCCCTCAGCATTGTTTTCCCCGATACACCCTTGATATCCCCCAGCACCATTATTCCATCCATGTAGTACCCCCTTTTCCAGTGGAGATACAGTGCATGTGGAATTTTGGCTATGTGCCCAGAACTGTGACAAGGACTTACCCTATACCAATCAAGTCATGCAGGCAGAAGGAGAGGTGGAGTAGGGAGCATCCCTTCCGGGCATTCCAAGCCCTTCGGTGCAAACAGTGCTGGACAGCTGGGCTCACCATGACACCATACACAATGCCACTTCCGCAGGTGGGCTCTCAGTGTTGCCAACTCAGCAGCTCCCACTCCAGCTCCTACCCCGTGGCCTCCGATTCCTGAGCATTCAAGCTGCATGGGGTGGTGTCAGAGCATCACTGGCACTCCCGTCCTGCCCCTCTTTGCTGGCTGTGAAATAGGTATCGTTCTGCATAGCACGGCGCACCTCTGCCTGCCTCCCCTGTGTATCCATCATCCATCATGGATGGCCCCCAGGCACACCCTGTGGCCCCCTGGCACACCCTGTGCGCACGCCTATAAATATTTGTACAATTGGGATGTAGTACCATATTGGTCTCCTCTCCTTTCCCAAACACCTTTGCTTGTTCCAGCACCTCTGGTTTCATTCTCTAGAATAAAAAAACAAACAATAACAACAACAACACTACACATTTGGCAAGGAGAATCCTTCATATTTTGCACAGCAGACCTGGGAACTTGGAATGTCACCAGTAGAGAACTTAAGAGATACAATGTAAGTTGGTCTTACTCTTCGGCATCTAGCAAAAGCTCAAATATAAAATTTGGGTGGGCCAAGATTTGAGTGAGTCCCCCCCATTCTAATTTATCTACAGCAGTTACTCAGCAAAAGTTGCTGGACAGGCTGTTAGGCATACAGAAGCCTGCTAAGAATAGCACATATGGGCATTATAAAATCATGACAAAAAAAAAAAATGACCAAGGACATTTAAATCACATTATTAAATATTTTCCAGTAAGCAATAATAACAAAGTGACCTCTAAAATACATTATAATTCAGCTTAATAGAAGTGAATATATGTCTCTTCTCTTATAGGATACTGGTAATCAATAGTCAATTGTGGATCTTTCCTGGGAATTTATTTGACCTTGCACCTCAAGTGACCTTGGGTAGCTCAAAGCTGCACCTGCATGACATCAGTTGAGTAACTTTACCTTCTTTTGTCTCCTATCCTACGGCCAGTATCATGTTACCCATTATTCTGACAACTGAAACAGTGTTTTTTTCCCAGGGCAATACACAAGATTCTATTTATTCTGAACACTTGGCTCAATGCTGGGCAAGCTGCTAGGTTTTAGATGCTTGCACTGCAATCTCCGTCATTTTCACAGGGATGGTTTACAACAGAGATCCCCAATCATTGCGGCATCCACATCCAAATGTAACATGGAGAAGTCAGAGTTTCAACAGTTTTAATGAATGAATGAAATATCTTCCCGTTTATAGTAAAAAAACATTGAGCGCACTCCAAATTTCTGCTAAGCCCACTCTAATTTTATTTCAATGGATAACAGGTGCAGCTAGTTGTAATCTCTCCAATATGTTTTATACCAGGCAGGCACTTGGTCAGAGAACCACTGGTTAATGAGCATTGTAGTATTTACTTATTTGGGCCTTTTGGCGAAAATCAAATATAATATAATTTCTTCTTAGTGCCAAGTAGGGAAGCTTTGATGTCTTATCGCTGGCTGTATAGTACTCCTGCTGGCATGATGGGGGGTCCAGAGGGATCTTCCCAGGAGGAACAGAAACTGGTGTGCCCAATGGGTTAGGTGGGGCGCGGGAGTAATTCCCTAATGGAGGATTCCAAGGGGCCAGTGCCTCCTGATCTAATAGTGTTACCTTGTCTGATCGGGGGTTGGGAAGGCACAGTCTGTGGAGTCAAGCGCCCCCTAGGAGTGGCATTTTGGGGTGCCAGAGTAGCACCGGAACCCCACTGTGTAAAAACAGCATTAGGCCACCACACAAGCTTTTCTTTCTGCACAGTGTGTAATGGTCTAGGCCTTTTGGCTGAGACTGGGGCCATTTTGTTACCAGACTGCACTGGTTAGCCAAAGCACCTGCACTGGCACTTTTGAATACGGATTTGCTCCCCACATGTGTCACCTGCACTTTTTTTGGTGTTTTCCTTTCCACTAAGGATGAAGGCTGTGAGCGTACCCCGAGGTCACCTAGTACTCATTGGTTGGTTTCAGCTGACCATGGGGAGTGGGGTCTGCTGGGCCTTTTGTTTGGCTAGGTGGGCCCAAGTGTGTCTTCCTTTATCAGAAGTCTTGCGCCCTGGGGGAAGGGTCAGGGACGAGTCCTTCCTCTTTGAAAGGGGACCAATATACACACCCCAAGTGCACTTTTTTTGTGTGTGTTTACATGCACTTTTTCCTTTCTCTTTTGGCGTTTAGATTTTGCGTACCATACCTCAAGGAGAACAAATGCACGCTGCACGGCACGGACCGCTCCCGCCTCCTACGACGTCAGAACAGAGACAGCCGCTCCGATCTCTGACAGGAGGATGAAGGAGGACGGACTTAGGCAGCCAGGAAACACAGCGGCAGTGCTGACCGGCAGAGAAAGCGCCACTGGACATGGAGAGAAGGGGGAGGAGGGGGGGGAGCACTCTGGCACTTCAGCGCCCCCACCTCTGTGGCGCCTGGGTGCACTGCACCCCTAGCACCTCGTCTAGGATCGGCCCTGCTCAAGGAGCTTACAATCTAAGGTCCATATCCCGAATGCAAATATAAGGGCCAATTTAGACAGGAGCCAAATTATCCTACCAGCATATCTTTGGAGTGCGGCATGAAACTGGAGTACGCAGAGAAAACCCACCCAAGCACAGGAAAAACATGCAAACTTAATACAGTTAGAGTCCCTGTTGTGATTTGAACCAAGGACCACAGTGTTGCAAGACAGAAGTGCTAACCACTAAACCATTGTTCTTTTCCAAGGTCTTGAAGATTTCCCAAGTCATAAGGGCTTAATAGATAGGCAACCTATAGCCAATTAGAGACGGTGGGAAATGCACGTCTGAATTTCACTTTGTCAGTCACTGCCAGCTCCTGTTTAAAGGGAACCAGTTAGAAATGAGTATTTGAATGTGCAGTCAACCTCTCAGGAATGGTATGCGTGTAGCTATTTATCTGTATTTTTTCCTCTGTCTCCAAGCAAAATGACAGCTGAGTGTCAGGCTGTAAGGCCCCGATGGAAGCTGGGGATGAGAAATGACACACTGTCTAGGCTGCTACAGGAAGGATATCTGTCTTTTGAGAATCATGGAGGCTGTCATTGCTCAACATTCCTAATGAGGATGCTAGTTGCCCGGCTGTCATAATGATGCCTTGCCTTCAATAAGTATTTAAGCCAGATAACAGCAGCAAGCATTTTTACATCTCTTTGATGTAATCCTGACAACACCTTGACAGTTTTTTGAGTTTTCTAAGACGAAGCCCTGGCAGTAGATAGGATGGCCTTAAATCCCAACATTCATCCTGACACTTCTGCCCAACAGGGAGAAAATACAACTAAATATTAAAACAATGAATCCCTGAAAGGTAAACTATTCCTAGGAACAATTATTAATATTTCTGATGTCATTTTGCAGTATGGATTATAAAGTGACAGTTGGACCTGGCTGCTTTGGGCAATACAGAAAGGTTTCTTCAGGTTGATTCAAGTTGCACAAAGAGAATTGATTGTGTATCTGCAGTAATCCAAAGCAATCCGATTTCAGAGTTGGCAACCTCGTTATACAGACTGGTTCTGATAACAGATAATGGAACATCAGTCAGAAATTAAAGTCCCGCTAGATGACTTCAGACTGGCCCCCTTTGCAGATATAGCTATGTAAAACATTACAAAATAAGTGCCTATAGCAGTAAATGGCGAACCTTGGCACCCCCCAGATGTTTTGGAACTATATTTCCCATGATGCTCAACTACACTGCAGTGTGCATGAGGATCATGGGAAATGTAGTTCCAAAACATCTGGGGTGCCAAGGCTCGCCATCACTGGTCTATACTGTGTAAAATCCAGTAATACACGGTCTCACCCTGCTCTGCACATGCTCAATTGCTCCCATTTTTAGGCACTGCTGAGTTTGTAGAGGCTGATCTGCTGACAGCCTTAAAGAAGAAATAAATCTTCCTATCCTTTACAGCCAAGGAACCTGCTTCTGTTTGATCTGCAACTGCCATGGTGCTGCACATGTGAACAGTTTGGTTGAGGAGACAAGCAAATGTGACACTTAGAAATCCTGGCATTCCAGGAATGTAACCGTTTTTTGAAACCATTGAAATCAATGGGTTTAGAGTCTCTCTCTCTCTCATCTAGCAGGACTTAATTTCCTGACTGATATTCCTTTCTCTCTCTCTCCCCCCCCCTCCCTCAGTGGAGGGAGATTTCTGCCCTGCCAGTCACATTTATACAGTAATCAATGCATATTTATAGCACTGTATGAATGGTCCCAAAAATGTGTCAAACGTGACCGCTATAATGTCGCAGTCCCGAAAAAAAAAAAAAAAAAAAACACGAAGATGGCCACCATTCCTAGTAAAAATAAAATATGTATATTCCTTTACCAAAAATATGTAGAAGAATACTTATCGGCCTAAACTGAGATACATTTTTTTTTAAAAAAATGGATATTTATTATAGCAAAAGTTTTTTCAAAATTTACACTCTTTTTTTGTTTATAGCCCAAAAAATAAAAACCGCACAGGCGATCAAATACCACCAAAAGAAAGCTCTATTTGTGGGGGGGGGGGGGTAAGGACGTCAAATTTTGTTTGGGAGCCATGTCGCACGACCGCGCAATAGCGACGCAGTGCCGGAAGCTAAAATTTCGTCTGGGCAGGAAGGGAGTTTATGTGCACAGTAGGCAAGTGGTTAAGCTTCACCTTACAGCCCCCCCGGGCTATCGTTTATTCTCAGGCAGGGAGAGAATACAGGTAAGTAATAGCACACATAGCCCGCCTTCTGAGGCAAGTCTGCACAGTTATACCAGCTTTAGATTGTAGATTCAGTTTCATAGAACTGCCCATTATTGACTGGTTCTCTTTAATGCAATGAGTAATAAAAAGGGGCTAATGCAACACAAAAAAAAAAAAAAGTTTTCTATTCAATGGTAGTATGTATGAAGCTGCCAGTATCATGGTGCTTGGTCTGAGGCAGAAAGACCAACCGCTGAACTCCCACCAGCATGCAACCAGAGTATGATTGAACGTTGCCGTATCGCCCTTTGCTGCGAATTGTTCCCAGAACAACATTTTAAATGATAAGAACACAACAAGCTTTTGTTCTGCTTTATATCCGTTATTAGTATTTCCTCCTTCGCTTTGCCTCTGACAACGCCAGCACCGCATTTCCTCCCCTGGGACTTTCATACTTTTTCATATGTTGCAAGATAAATCATTTTTGGTGTGGATTTTTCATAGCATGGAATGAGCTTCTCGAGTTTCAGATGGTGTAGGTTTAACTAAACAGAGACACGTTAAATTGCTTCATAAAATTACAACATGTTCTCTCTAAGGTTCGATTCTAATATTTATTAGCCAGACCTTGATTTAGCAACCACTGAGGCCAAAGCCACGCTCACACTTTCTGTGGGCCAAGGTTTCCATCTAGTGGTCGCTTGGAATTAACATTTCACAAAAATGGTATTCCACAAATGTTTACTTTTGATTGAGGTTTCCTTCCTAGTTTGCTTTAGTTTTATAATTAGAATGTTCGATTTAAAATTTAAAAACTGCCTTAATAAAATTACAGATAACCCAAATGGAGGAAATTCCCAAAGTAAAGAGAGCAGACAAATGTTAATGTCCCTATTGGAGAGCTTCTTTGAAATGAATAAAGATGTGATGTTATATGAAACCTATAAAAACTAATAAAAGCAATACCTAAAGCATAGCTACCAACTGTCCCTGATTTCGAGGGACTGTCCCTGATTTGGAACAAAGTCCATCTATCCCCCTCATTTTGGTCTGCTCTATATAGTGGTGTATAAAATGCACGTAATGGGCCAGATTCTCAAAGGGCTTACGACGGCGCAACGCCATTTGCGCCGTCGTAAGTCCTAATCTGTCCCGGCGTATCTATGCGACTGATTCTTAGAATCAGTTACGCATAGATATCCATTAGATCTGACAGGCGTAAGGCCCCATACACACGAGAGGATTTATCCGCGGATACGGTCCAGCGGACCGTATCCGCGGATAAATCCTCTCGAGGATTTGCGCGGATTTCCATGCGATGGAGTGTACTCACCATCGAATCGAAATCCTCGCCGAAATCCTCTGACGATGACGTGTCGCGGCGTCGCCGCGATTATGACGCGGCGACGTGCGCGACGCTGTCATATAAGGAATTCCACGCATGCGTCTAATCATTACGACGCATGCGGGGGATCCCTTCGGACGGATGGATCCGGTGAGTCTGTACAGACCAGTGGATCCATCCGTTGGGATGGATTCCAGCGGATAGATTTGATAGCATGTCATCAAATATTTATCCACTGGAAATCCATCCCAGGGGATAAATATCCGCGGAAACAGATCCGCTGGAGTGTACACACCATAGGATCTATCCGCTGAAACCCATTCGCTGGGATTTTTCAGCGGATGGATTCTATCGTGTGTATGGGGCCTAAGGCTCTTACGCTGTCAGATCTTAGATGCAATTTTTTTTCCCGCCGCTAGGTGTCGTCGTTTTCCCTGTCTATGCAAATTAGCTATTTACGCGAGATTCCCGAATGTACGCGCGGTCGACGCAGCGAATTTACGACGTTTCCGTAGCTTTTGCCACGCGTAAAGTTGCCCCTGCTATATGAGGGGCAACCAATGTTAAGTATGGCCGTCGTTCCCACGTCGAAATTTAAAAAAGTACGTCGTTTGCGTAAGTCATCCGTGAATGGCGCTGGACGCCATTTACGTTAACGTTGAAACCAATGACGTCCTTGCGACGTCATTTAGCGCAATGCACGTCGGGAAATTTTAGGGACGGCGCATGCGCAGTACGATCGGCGCGGGAACACGCCGAATTTAAATGATCCACGCCCCCTACCTGGATCATTTGAATTAGGCGGGCTTGCGCCGGAGAATTTACGCTACGCCGCCGCAACTTTACAGGCAAGTGCTTTGTGAATCAAGCACTTGCCCGTAAAACTTGCGACCGTGTAACGTAAACGAGATACGTTACGGCCGCCTAGTTTTACGCCGATCTACGAGAATCTGGCCCTTTAAGTTTTTCCCATTGCTAAACCTTTCATCCAATTCCTAGATTGCTGCATTTGTACATTTTCAAAGCCAGTATAAATGAATAGTAGTGGTAAAAAAAAGAAAAAAAAGGAAGAGCACTTGTGGGTTTAACCACTTCCCTACCCGCCCATTGTCAAATGACGTCCACAGATAGGATCTCCCATCCTGGGTGGACATCATATGACGTCCTGGGATTCCCGGCCATCTAGGGGGCGCCCGCGATGTCCACCGGGCACCCGTGATATATATTTTAAATAATTTTCTAGCTAAAAATACATTTTTTTTTTAACTTGTAGGCAACAAATGTCAGAAAAATACTTAAAGTGGAGTTCCACCCAAAAGTGAAACTTACGCTCATTTTACTCCTCCCCCTTCCGGTGCCACATTTGGCACCTTTGGGGGGAGAGGGGCAGGATACCTGTCTTTCACAGATATGCTGTTGTCCCCACTTCCGGGAGCCTCAGCCGCGGTCATGGAACACATCAGGAAGGTCCCATAGCATCCCTACACACTACCAGGTCCATACAAACCCCTATCGGTAGACCCAAAACTGCACAGTATTGTAATGCAGAAACAAATTATGGCAGCTGGGAGTGGATTCCAAGCTGCAGATTAAGATTGGGCGCGAACGTTAGGGGAGTTCACAGTTTATCATCTTCAACCTGTGCACTGCATTTTTTAATAGAAATAGAGTTCGTTGGGACCCCAGAAGCCCAAAGAAGCCAGGGGGGTAGATGGGGGCTGGTGGACTATATCGGTACTAGGTAAGTCAGTTATACAGGAGAATATAGTAAAAAGGTAAAAAAGTTAAATTTATTAAAAGTAACATAAAGGAGATGAGGAGTACACAATATTTTTAAATTACAACAGTAGTAGTGTAAAACACATAGATTATACGACCAGCCAACACATCCTAGTCTGAGGGCGGTGATGAAGCGGAGGGAAGATACACACCCGGCCCTGGGACACGTCTGACGGCATATCTACTATAAGTGGTCTATACCTAACTTACCCTCATTGCTGGTAGCCTTCAATTGGTTTTCTCCAGCATTATATTTGGCAGCTTCTTAACGGTCCCTGCTTATTGCCAGTTAGGTCCCAGGGCCTTAAATAAAACGTTTGAATACTTTACACAGTCACCACAGATCTTCACCTTGCTGGGGCATTCTCACCATCTTACACCCCGTGTGAGATCTCTTTCTCCACGCTGGGTTCAGGCTCCCCCAACGAGTGAACTTATGTGCACAGACCAATATCTCCTGACGAAGCCACCACAAGTAGCGAAACTAGTAGAGATCCTGATCTATATGACCCCCCTCCGATTCATCACCGCCCTCAGACTAGGGCTGTATACCATCTCTATGATGTGTTGGCTGGTCGTATAATCTATCTGTTTTACACTACTACTGTTGTTATTTGAAAATATTGTGTACTCCTCATCTCCTTTATGTTACTTTTAATAAATTGAACTTTTTTACCTTTACTATATTCTCCTGTATAACTGACTTGCCTAGTACCGATATAGTCCACCAGCCCCCATCTACCCCCCTGGCTTCTTTGGGCTTCTGGGGTCCCAACGAACTCTATTTCTATTCAAAATTACGTTAGGATGATAGTACTTTAATTCCATGGTATTTTTTCCACTGAGAGGTCTCTATATAAATCACTGTGCACTGCATTACCTTGTCCAGGAACTGTTTTATCCAAAGCCAATAATAATAATAATAAAAAATTTAAAAAGTTGGTCTTTATAGGCACTTTACCGAATGTTGGGAGACATTTGCAGGTACAAAAAAAAAAAAAAAAAAACAGCTGACATTCTGCCATGTGTATGCCAGTCTGTCTGACAGAAGCCGCCCGTTCGGAAAATGGCATTTGTAATGTTTTTTCAATATTACTAGCAAACACTGAATAAGAAGAGTTAAACATCCTATATCTGGTAGTTTATGTGTGTCCATGTTGGTATTCAGTGATATCAGAGCTCCCTCTTGTGGTAAATAGATGGACCTCCAGCTAAAAAGTATTTTGTTAGAAAATACGTTTGTTTCTACTTTTCTTCCTCTATCATCTTCTGAAATGGCACAAAGGGGAGCATTTACTAAAAACTGGAGTGTACAGAATCTGGTGCAGCTATGCATTATAACCAATCAGTTTCTAACTTAGCCCTGGTTCACACCGATGCAATTTTGGATGCATTACAGAATGCATGGAATTGCATGAGAAGTGAAATATATTTATGTAGAGACACACCAGGCCATAAAACACGCATCCAGTGCCTGAAATCACACTACAAAACTCATTAAAATTGCACCTCATGGGTGTTGCTTACCCATAAAGTGGATGTAAACCTCAGACAAATATGAACAAAGAACATCCCTTTATAGCAGGGGTGCCCAACCCAACAAGTGAGGGCCACTTAAGTGACTTAGTAACCGGTCGCGGGCCGCAATCAGCAAAGCGGGTGAAAGTTAAGCTTGTGTTCACTCTGCATATGGAAAGAGGACACAGACACAGCCCACTCTATTCTATGGGCCCTCTGATCCAATCAGCCCTGTTGGGGCCTACAGGGAGCTCCCCAGTCTGGGGGGGGGGGGTGACCTTGGGCCCAGGTGCAGCCAGGAGGAGAGAAGAGATCCTGGAGGAGAGGCACATGAGAGAACAAGGAGAGGACAGTGGGAGAGAGCACTACGAAGAGACTCCAGGGAGGACAACTGGTCACAGCCAGGAGGGCTGGTGAGTGAAGCACATTTGGGAGGACTAGGGAGGCACCCCTGAGAGAACTGGGAGTTTGCAGTTTGAGATGGGGCAGAACCAGAGGAGTGGACTGTGGGAAGGGCAGTGGAAAGGGGGTCGCTGAAGCCAGGCTGGCTGGCAGGGCCTGAAGGGAGCTATCTGGGATCAGTAGCTGGGTAGAGGACAGTTAGCACCATAACTATTTCTACGTCTTTGCAGGCAGGGGCCCCTGCCTGCAAAAGGCAATTCACTGAGGTCTGGCTGAGTTAATGTCGGGCCTAGCCATGTGGTGCTAGCTGGTCCGGGAATCTGCAGCAAGTGAAGTGCTGGAGGTGTATTGGTCTGTAGCAAGTGAACTGCTGGAAGAGTAACGGTCTCTAGCAAGTGAAGTGCTGAAAGAGCAAGGAAAAATAGGTATTAACCAAGAGTTGTGCTGGAGAGAAGACTGGAGTGTATATACAAGAGTGTATATAGTAGTCCCAAGCAAGTTATGCTGAGGCTTCCTGGGCATCACATAAATTCCCATTCAAGTTATATCCCTTAATAAAACAACAAAACCAAAAGGTTATTGACTGTTCGATGTCTCTGAGTGAGTAAGATATGGATGTCTGGTTGGGCAGGGCGACGGGTGAACCACAACATTCAGAAACTCCTGGCTACATGACCATAACACCATTTTCCATGTGGCCTCAGAATCTTCAAGGTGTTTTTTGGCAAAGCTCAGCTCAGTACATGGTCTTTGAGGAGTGGCTTTTTTTTCTTGCAACAATCCCATACAAGCCACATTTGTGGAGAGTTTGTGATATTGTTGCATGCGCACAATGACCACTCTTAGTTATAAATTCCGGCAAATGCTTCAGAGTTGCTGTAGGCCTCTTGGTACCCTCTCTGGTCAGTTTCCTCCTGGCTCTTTTATCCAGTTTGGAGTGACGTCCTGATCCAGGGAGGGTCTGTATTGTACCAAATACCTTTCACTTCTTAATAGATTTCACTGTACTTCTAGGTATTGATAAAACCTTTGATTTTTTTTTTTTTATATCCGATTCCTGATTTGTGCCTCTCTACAATTTTATCCTGGAAATCTTTTAACAGATCATAGATGATCATTTGCTCCAGTTACACTATCAGGGACTGGAATGCTCCAGTAAAGCTCTTTTCATGCTGAGCTAATCAAACTAACCACAGCTGATTACAGTACAACTCAGAAATTCTGTTTTTGATATTGTTTTTGTGACATGTTGGATGTTATAAGTTGCACTGAGCAAATGCAATTGGATAAAACAAAAGCTATGCTTGTCTTCATTTTAGGCTTCAAAGCAACAAAATGTGATTTTAAAGGAGGGGGTGATTCTTTTTTTACCCACTGTGCATGCAAAAATCTGCATTTGTTTTTTTGCTAGAGAGTACTTAAACCCCCAAATAGATTTTTCTGAAAGCAAAGGCCCTGGAAAATAAAATGATGGCTGTTGCAGTTTTTAGATAGCTAACATCTCATGCTTTAAAACTGCATACACCCGTGAAATGACGACAAACTATGGTACATTAAATTATCCACAGGTGATGCAATAAAAGCCTTTACAGATCACCAATTTAAATTTCAATCGCTTTTAATTAATTTTTTTCAAGTAGACAAAATTAACAATGCAAGGACAATAAAAGTCTCTCAGATACGCCAGATAATGAGATACACAAGTCATCCACAGCGAGTATAGTGGAGATCGAACATCAAATAAAGAACACATACCAGAGGATTTGATAAATAAAACTGTTCGAGCGTTGATCACTGAACATCAATCATATTTATAGTAGTAGTGATAGAGGGATTCAAGGGCAGAACAAGCCATTACATCCATACTAGCGGCCATAACGGTAGTGTTGCATCGTAATGAGATCCCAGGCACAAATAATCATAACAGGGGGGTGAGGGTAAAGCCTAACAGGCCCATTCTAAATACCTGAGAGTAGAACTTCATTAATGAATGAAAAAAAATGTATTGCCATCTGCAGTAAGAGCATAGAGGAGAAGGAAAGTATTAGAAAGGAAGGAATAGTAAATTATTGTAAAGAGGGTCGTCCATGGACAGATACTTAATCCACGTGTAGCACTACTCGTAAGAGTTGCTAGTGTCCCGGGGCCACACTAGTGCACAGCCAGTCACCAAGCATTTCCTTAATTCACGCAGATACAGAAAACAGTCCTTGGCTTGATTTTGTTGTTTTATTAGGGGATGAGAACTTGGATGGGGTAAGGAATTATGGAATGCCCAACTTGAAAAATGTCCAGAACTATGAACAAAAAGAGACATTCCCCCCCATTTACAAAAGTCCTCTTCTTCCCTCCTCCTGCACAAAAACGTAGATTACTACAGCACCCGCTAGTCACTCCTCTGGGAACTAGCAGGATCTTGTTAGCTCAGCAAAGGCCCATTACAGGCAGGAACTCTCAGCCCCAAAGAAGTGCAATGTGATTGAACGGCATGCATTCCTCTTTCTGCTTCCATGTGGCCACTGATCCCAGCTCCACTTGCTTTTAGAAAATGCTAGCCCAGCTGGCTAACACCAGCCACGCCTGGCTGATCTTCCTTCAGGTCCTCCTGGCTGACTTTCTACCCCAGTCCTGCCTGACTGGCACACTTCCGCGGAGATGCCCCAGGGCAAGGACAGTCTCTCCCCTTGTGTTGTCTCTGCTCAGTGCTGATCTCTACTCAATGTCTGTCTTTGCCCTGTCACATTGGTTCTCCGCCAACAGCCTTCACTCAGCACTCCATCTCCATCTTCCATCGACTCCTGTTGCTGTAATGGCCCATGTCCATTTATGGGGCTGTCTCACCCCCCTGCCAGCCCACATCTGGGGATTGGCTGAGGCCATATAAATATTCATGGCAGCTCCTCCTAACCCTTGTCCTCTAGCTCTAGAAGGTTCTCCAACCTTCCAGACACCAGGGGAAAGATTGGAATTAGAATTTTCCTACATTGCCACTACTAGTTGATCAAATACCACCAAAAGAAAGCTCCATTTGTATTTAAAAATTTCATTTGCATACAGTGTTGCAAAACCACTCAATTACCAGGTAAATGAGCTGAATAGCAAACAATGCCCTGGTCATGAAGGGGATAAAACCTACCAGAGGATAAGTGGCAATGGTGGCCCGTCCAATAGGGGCCCCGCCACCTCTATCCAATGCGTCCGTCCATCTGATCTACATGCAGGATGCCGGAGACATGGATTCCAATGTGTTTTTTTTATTTATTTTTTAAGCACGTGATTGGAGCCGGAGGCTCTAATAGGCTTCAAAAAAGGGTGGCCTCGGGGCGCAGAGTACTGAGCTCCCAGCCTACCCATTTGTGTGAGAATAGCGAATGGATATGATCCTTCTCCCGGCCAACCAGGAAGCAGGACCTAAAACCTGTCACCCGATTGGCTGAAAGGACAGTTGATCCTATTGGTTGCCTAGGAGGAAGAGGGAGGGGACGCATGGCGGAAGCTGCCATGATGCAGAGGAGGAGGAAACGCCTGCCCGCCGCTCACCACTCGTAGCAGTGCTGCCTGCTCAGAACCTAGATGGGGCAAGTGCCGACCGACCAACGTTAAGGGACAAGGGACACCAATTATATACATGTGCCTGTGGGGCTGGGAACGCCTCCTCTGCCTACAATTTGCCATCTGCTTTGACAGATTCCTGTTGGGATAGCTCAGGTGAGTTCAGGCTTGTGTCCAAACATGCCTGAGCTCATCCCTAGTCGGGAATTGGTGGTGTCTAGTGGACTGAAGTCTATGCTCCTGCCACTGAGTAGCGGACCCCTCAAGTGGAACACACATCGGGTGACCTGAGCCCCCTTGTCACACAGGTCTCAGGTGCACGGTGAAATCATTGGGGCCATAGCCTGCAACCACAGGAAGAATAAAAGGTCTCGTGAAGGAGTATATTCCAATTATATGAGGGGTTGGTGGTGGAGTGGAGCAGGGGGTGGCATTTAGGGGTATTGAACCCACCATCCATACACATGGTGAACAGGCGATACAGGTTTGTGTAGGCTTTGTGGGCACCACAGTATGGAGAAGGTCCCCTCTGGCCTCTGGGTAACCTTGTATTTCTGTAGATTCCTAGCATAGCAATGACTACGTGGAATGACTAGGGTGGCCTACAAGCATTTACGGCAACATACAGCCATTCAGATGTACTCCCCAGCCTCCCTTGGAGTAGAAAAATGCTGCTATGTCACACTAGGCATATTTTTAAGCTGCATTCACACTATAACGCGACGTATTTTGCCGCGACAATTTGCGGCGTATTGTACCGTGATTTTGCACGACAAAACGAGTCGTTTTAACTTTTTTTTTTTTTTTACAAAACATTGTTAACATTGTTGTCTATGCCGAACGCCGAAAGCCGCCTGAAAAAAAGGGTCCGGGACTTGTTTTGAGCTTCAGGCGTACAGCGTTTCGGCGTGGAGATGTGAACCATCTCCATAGACATCAATGTTAAATCACCCCTCCAGCGGCATGAGCGTCGGGCGTAAATACGCCAAGGTGTGAATGCAGCCTAAGTTTCTAAACGTCCCTGTTCATAATGCATTGCCCAGCATAGCAGTTAAATCCCATGTTCTATGCAGCTAGGAATAGAATTACTGTATATACCGTATTTATCAGCGTATATCGCGCACTTTTTTGCCCTGAAAATCAGGGAAAAATCGGGGGTGCGCGATATACGCCGATACCCGCTTCCCGCGCCGAGTTTTGAATACTGCGCCGGCATATACCGAGCGCAGTACACTCGGGCAGGCTCGGCCAGTCTCGGCTTCTTCCGCGGTCATGTCCTGGACGTACAGGACGTGAGCGCGACAGTTGCCGAGCCTGCCCGAGTGTACTGCGCTCGGCATATGCTGGCGCAGTATTCAAAACTCGGTGCGGGAAACGAGCAGGGAGGACGCGAGGATGCCGGACCCGCTGAAGAGGACACCGGACCCGCCGAAGAGGACACCGGACCCGCCGCAGAAGGACACCCGACGCCGCAAAAGGACACCCGACGACGCAAAAGGACACCCGACGACGCAGAAGGACACCCGACGACGCAGAAGGACACCCGACGACGCAGAAGGACGCCGGACCCGCCGAAGAGGACACCCGAAGCCGCAGAAGGATGCCGGACCCGACGAGGCCGCCGATGGACGCCGCGCAAGACACCAAAACTGCAAGTACAAAAATAACTTTTTTTCCACAGGTTTGGGGGTCACTTTGGGGGTGCGCGGTATACGCGGGAGCGCGTTATACCGCGATAAATACGGTACATGTTCATGGGCGTCCGCTGAAATTTTTTCAGGGGGGGGCGCTTCGGCAGCGGCAATATATAGTCACATTTAACCCTGTCTTCGACCACTAGCTGGGGTTTAAACCCCCCCCCCCCCCCAGCAGCCGAATAGGATGGATGGTGTCAGTAGGGCAGTGGGCGGTGTTAGAAGAGCAGTGGACGGTGTCAGTCGTTTTTTATTTATTTTTTTACAAATGTATTTCTTTTTACATTTTTTACCAGTCTTGTTGGGGGGCTTTGGTGAAATATCAGGGGACTAAACAGACCCCTGATAGCTCACTTTTGAAAAATAGAAAGGGACTGAGTGTGAATTCTCCAGTTCCTTTCTCTGAGGCATAATAAACATAGTAAATTGGAACAAATATACTCTCTGTGTACCAAACTTTTGCTGATTCCCTCAATCTCTGTGACTGGTCCCCTGCAAGTTGTGACAGGCTGTGGTAGCACTCCATCATCCTCATTGTACCATACAGAGTTAATGTTCCTGTATGGTATGCAATAATGCTGAGGCTTTGGGTTGAGGAGAGCAGTGTGGCTAGCTGGAACATGGAAACATAGAAGTAAAAGTGGTAATTTCCCCCAGCAGTGCAAGGGTGGACTTTCCCCTTTCCTGGAGGTGGGCTGTATTCTGTATGTCTCCTTATACTTATGACAATGTCAGGAATATACTGGGACTTTTCAGGTTCTACATAGAAAGTATTCCATATTATTAAAAATAATAATTTTGATATGGTGTGTGTGGAAAGCATCCATGTGGAGCCTGAAAAGTGCAGTCCACTCTGACTTCCAGGGGAGGGCAATTGACCCCCCTTGCCCTATGGAGCGGACGCCCATGTACATGTTAATGTTTTGGTGTCTCTTTCACCTAAACTAACTTTGTTCTTGGTTAAAGCAGTATTAAAACAAAAAGCAAACAGTTATTATATTGCAGCTTACCAACGCTTAGATGTGATGGCTGCATTAGCTTTCTTTTTTAGGCTTTCTTCTATTTTTATCTGGTGATCTAGCCAGTAAGTCTGTTTTTCAGAAGAACAGGTTATTTCCCAGCTGTATCCGTTTACAGTAGCAGGTGGTGCTTACAAAGATCAACTTTTATTTATTATTGTACAACCTTTATCCTAGAAGGAAAAAAAAAACTTGTTGCTGTAACTGATTATAAAGCGTGAGCTGGAGTTTGGCTTCAATTTGTTACTATATTTATAATTTGCTAGTACATTTAACACTACCCTACCCCCTCAGACACAATGCTGCGGTCTACTGTGCCCCCTGTGCTCCTTCATCCAGACTAATACAGGAGGTGTTTTACTGGTGAGATCACCAGGTGAGAAAACAGAGGGGGAAAATGCCTAAAAGAGAAAAAACGAATGCAGCCATCACATCTAATGAATGTACAATGGAACCTCGGATTACGAGCATAGTCCGTTCCAGGAGAATGCTTGTAATCCAAAGTACTCACATATCAAAGCGAGTTTCCATATTGAAGTCAATGGAAAGGAAAATAAATAGTTCCGCATTGACTTCCCTCTTCAATTTCTTTATTTTCAAAATAATTTTCCTCTACATTTATACAAAACATGGGAAATCGCAATCATCTTAACACAAAAAAAAAAAATTCAAAGTATTACAATACAATCTCTCTTTTCGTTCGTCTCAGTAAAAAAGAAATTCCACATAGACTTCAATGGCATGCAATACCGCATGCGACAAAAGGGGGGGGGGTCGCCAGAGAGCCTCAGAAACGGCCATTCACGAGCCTTTCCGGAGATCAGCCGAACTCTCCACGGGCCTTTCCGGCCATTTCCGAACGGCGCCCCCCACCTCAGGCCAAACGCGGTACTGCAGCACACTGCTGTTGCCTGAATCCTGCTCCTTTTCCGAGACAACACTCGCAAACCGAGTTAGGATTTTGGGAAATACTGTGCTTGTATTGCGAAACGCTCGTTACCCGCAATCCGAGGTACCGTTGTATTTTATTACATTTTGAGTTAAATGCCGCTTTAATTGGGGCTTTGATGTATTTTTGAACACACTAAAAATGTGTGGTTTTATAATTTTCCTTTAATGGAATAAGTGCATTTCTAGCTGAGAATAATGAAAGACTTGAAATATTATCTTCCACAAATATAAACTATCCTTGTTTAGAAAAACTGTGCTGTGGGGATTTGTAAGATGATCAGCCAAGAATCACAATGGAAACAAATATGTTGTTTCTCAGACAGAAACACAACCCGTGAATGCGGTCCTGTATTTATACCGCACAGGCCCAGTTTCTGCTCCGGTATAAGCAGTGCTGGAAGATGCATTTGTAGTCACAGCTAACTTAACCTAAAACAGTTTTTTTTTAATAACTAAATAAATAAATATATATATATATCCTGTTTTAGGTTCATTTATCCTCTGAGCTCAACTATATATATATATTAGTGCTGTCAGTTAAACGCGTTATTAACGGCGTTAACACAAACCCATGTTAACGCCGTAAATTTTTTTATCGCGCGATTAACGTTCGGGGGTTATACCGGGATGATGCCTGCAGCCGCAGGCATCATCCCGGTACCGTTGTTTAGAGCGGGCGATCGGCTATCCAAACATAACAACCGAAAAAAAGCCGCTCGGTTGTTATGCCGGAGGAGCGGGAGGGGACATCCCCCCCTCCCGCCGCCTTTCGCCGCTCTGACCGGGCCTCCCGTCCCACCGGGAGACCCGATCCTCCATCCGCCGCGTTCTGTGTCCAGGCGGAGACTGACACTAAGCCGTAAACGGCTTTGATTCAGTCTCCGCATTGAAACCACGGAAGCGGCGTCATGACGTCACTTCCGGGTTTCTCGGCTGCCAATGGCGCCGGATTTAAAAAAGTACACAGTATTCAGAATCGCCGTTTTCGGCGATCTGAATACTTTGAAGTGCAAAGGAGGGCTCGGAGGTCTTTTAGACCCCGATCCCTCCATAAAGAGTACCTGTCACCACCTATTGCTGTCACAAGGGATGTTTACATTCCTTGTGACAGCAATAAAAGTGATCAAAATGTAAAAAAATAAAAAAAACACAATTTAATATTATAAAAAAAAATAAATAAATAAGAAAACAAAAAAAAAAATGTTTTAAAGGGTGAACCTCCTTAATCGTGCGATTAATCGTAAGTTAACTATGACATTAATGCGATTAATCGCGATTAGAAATTTTAATCGCTTGACAGCACTAATACATATATATATATATATATATATATATATATATATATATATATATATATATATATATATATATATATATATTTGAGCTCAGAGGATAAATCAAAGTGAAACAGCACAGTGACCCAGTTCCTAAATAAACAGATCAGTTGTCTCCACTATTCCCCTTTCATTCTGTATAAAAGTCCAGAAGAGCACACAGAGTGCCTGGGGACATCCCTACGGAGAATCCGAAATTATTCCACTGCATTAGACGTCTAGCTTTATTCCAAAAACAGTGCAAAGTGGTGAAATCGATAGCCAGTAAAAAGGAGCCACTTTACCAATTTCCGTCCAGGACTTGACAAATTGGGATTGGTTATGGTCAGTACTGCTTTGTTGTATATTTTGACTTTACATACATAAGGGCTCGTTCACACAAGCAGTGACACGCATGAATTTACAGCAGTGTTTCTTAAACTTTTTGCAGTTGCATCATCCTTTAACCACTTCAGCCCCGGAGGATTTGGCTGCCAAATGACCAGGCCACTTTTTGCGATTCGGTACTGCGTCGCTTTAACTGACAATTGCGTGGTCGTGCGACGTGACTTCCAAACCAAATTGACGTCCTTTCCCCCCCCCCCTTTTGGTGGTATTTGATCACCTCTAAGTTTTTTTTGCGCTATAAACAAAAATGGAGCGACAATTTAAAAAAAAAAAATGCAATATTTTTTACTATAATAAATATCCCCCAAAAATATATATTAAAAACATTATTTTTTCTCAATTTAGGCCGATATGTATTCTACATATTTTTAGTAAAGAAAAAAAAAAACGCAATAAGTGTTTATTGATTGGTTTGTGCAAAAGTTATAGCGTTTACAAAATAGGGGATCGTTTTATGGCATTTGTATTATTAATTTTTGTTTCACTAGTAATGGCGGCGATCTGCGATTTTTAGCGGGACTGCGACTTTGCGGAGGACAGATCGGAAACTTTTGACACATTTGTGTGACAACTGACATTCATACAACGATCTGTGCTATAAAAATGCACTGATTACTGTGTAAATGTCACTGTCAGGGAAGGGGTTAACACTAGGGGGCGATCAAGGGGTTAAATGTGTTCCCTTGTGTGTGTTTCTAACTGTGGGGGTGTGACTGACTAGAGGAGGAGCCAGATAGCTGTTCCTATCTGTCTCTCCTGACAGAATGGGAATTTGTGTGTATATACACACACACACACACACACATCCCCGCTCTGGCTCTCCTGCCTGTGGTCACGCACTTTGGGTCCCCCGCCATGCAGCCGGCCTGCTATTGCTGTTTAAAGGGCCGACGTACAGCCACGACTAGTAATTGCGGCAATCAACAATGTTTACTGTGCCATTATGTTGGACATATCGGACACTTTCGACGCTATTTTGGGGCCATTGTCATTTATAAAGCGATCAGTGCTATAAAAATGCACTGAATACTGTGTAAATGACACTGGCAGTGAAGGGGTTAACCACTAGGAGGCGGGGAAGGGGTTAAGTGTGTCCTAGGGAGTGATTCTAACTGTGTGGGCTCCGGGCTTACTGTGACATGACACTGATCGCTGCTACCGATCACAGGGAGCAGACAATCAGTGTCATGTCACAAGACAGAACAGGGAGATGCCTTGTGTACAATGGCCTCTTCCGTTCTGCAGCTCCGTGACACGATGGCGGGACACCGGCGGACATCAAGTCCACGGAGCTTGCGCTGCTTTGCGCAGCCGTGCCATTCTGCCGACGTATATGTGAGTGGCTCGGTCAGCAAGCGATTAAAAGAATGCAAAATCTCAACCCCTCCTAGTCTGAAAACATAAAAATGGTAAATGAATGGAAAACTTGAGCAGGGGGCAATGCACACAACCACCCGGATAAAATTAAGTTCACATCAGAGGTCCCCCAAAGACCTCCTTTTACAGCGGAGGCCCCCCAAGCACATCAGAGTCCCTTCATTCTATCAGCACCCCCCCCCTATTACATCAGAGGTCCTGTCATCACTTCAGAGTTCCGGATATATATATATATATATATATATATATATATATATATATATATATATATATATATCAAAAGGGGGAGGCATGAGAGTCCACCAACACATCAAAGCCCTCCTATACATGAGTCCACCTATAACATCAGAGTGAATAAACCTTTTTGGTTACTATATAATAATCACAATCATGCACAATATTGCAACACGCAAGTGTGACTCAAGATTCAAAGTTACTGAAGGAATAGCGAGTTTGCTTAGCCCACCTGTATTCACTTTATATATCCAGACTTGTGCAAGACTCTAGAACCAACACTGAGCCTTCCAAAGTGGAACTCCAGTTTTGGAGAAAGAAAAAGATTAGTTCTCTCTGAATAACCGTTATACAACATTACAAACTTTGAAGATTCCTACCTTTCTCTTTGAAGACTTTACTGTTTGTTTCTCCTTTCTTCTCACACTGATTTCTCAATGGGAAGGTTTGTACTCATCATAGACACCTGTTGACTTCTCTTTTCTATGTAGGAGAACTGCAATGTCTGCATCCCTTTAGTAGAGAATGACCTTTGGCTGGATTCACACCTATGCAGTTTTAGTGCTTTTTGCATTTTGCAGATTTGCACTACAGTCCATTTAACATGGTTTCCTATGGAACACATTCTGTAGTGCAAATCTGCAAAATGCAAAAAGCACTAGAAATGCATAGGTGTGAATCAGGCCTAAAAGGGTAACTCAACAGATAAAGCGCCCATTACAGGGGATGCCTGAAATGTCTCGGTGAAGAGGTCTGGGAAGGACAGCGGGGCAATCACACAGGCAGAAAATTTGATTTCTGGGGGTTTGGTGGACAACTGGGGCCAGATTCATGTACAATGGTGCAGATTTGCACCGGCGTGGTGCATCATTTTTAGACTACACCGGTCCAGCGCGGAGCGGCAGTTAGGTGATTCAAGAAACTTTTTTTGTCTACGATGCCCCAGCGGGGCGGATTTTAGACGGCGTAAGGCGGGGTAAGGCCAAATGGGAGTCACCCTATGCTAATGAAGTGCCGACCGTGGCGCAGGGGTCACGCTGGGGCGCATCTTAGACCGCACATGCTCAGTGACATCCAGGGGTAAATGCCCCAATCTGCACATGCTCAGAACTGCGCCCTGGCGTGACCCCTGAGCTACGCCGGCCCACTACCAACGCCCAGTCCATAAATCAGCCCAGACTTCCGCCCTGCAGGTGCAAATGTACTGAAGCTTTTTTTTCCCAAGCTAGGTCGTTTGCAGTGTGTTGGGCTGGTGATGTCATCCTGCAGGATTCTGGTTAATTCCAGGATGACTTCACGGCTGAATCTGTAGGTGCGATACACCTCCAATTCCCCCATGTCAAAGACGTCAATGCGCGTGCGGAATATCCTCTCCCGTGCCCTCCTACGTGCCCGTCGACGCAATAGTGCAAGGACCACGGCTGCCCCTGGCATGTTGGCACACAGATATGTTGTCCAGCAAGTGTTGTTGCTCAGGTCGTCTGTAACGCTGCTGCTTTAGCTGCTCTCCAGCTGACCTGTGCAAGTCTGGTGCAAAGTTACCCCTGCTTTTATGAGGGGTAACTTGGGGTAACTTGGCGCCGGAATTTTCTGGTCCGCGCACCGGGAGTAGCCTGCACCGGTCAAGCTTAAGTTGATGAATCGGCCCAACAACCATGGCCACGCCAGATCCGACCAGCGTAAATCTGCACCAACGCCGCGCCGGCGTGGAAATGTTACACCGAGGTGATGAAGTCTATTTGGAGGCGTAATCTGGTTCTCTGGGTACGGCGCAGCGATCCGCCGGCGCAAATCTGCACTTACGCCGTGCATCTCCCAAAAAAACGGTGTAAGTGCTACATGAATCTGCCCCCTGGTCTCTAGGATGCCATGCGGCATGGAAGTTACATTTGGATCTTACCGTTTTAGAAAATAACCGCAGTGACAAAGAGGAATGGAGAGGTCATTTTTTTTTTTTTATCTTTTGATCTGGAGAGGTCACTTTAAAGTTACCTTTCATATTAACTGTGTTGTAAATTGAATTTTTTTTAAGTCATACCTATCTCCACTGGAGAAGACTTTAGCAATTTCAGTAAAATTTGTTGCACAACATTTTATCAAATTTCAAATTTGCTTGGGTGAAATTTCCTACTCCCTTACTTTTTTTTAAAATTGGAGGGTGTATTTATTTTATCCAGTTTCACACATGGGTTGAGGTAACAGGGGTTACTGCAGTGCCCATACCTTGTTGTGGTGCCATTCATTTTAACCACTTTCCTACCGGCCAATTCTGGCACTTCGCTCCTTCATGTAAAAATCATAATTTTTTTACTAGAAAATTACTCAGAACCCCCAACAAAAACATTATATATGTGTAGCGCCTGATTACCTTTCAGAACCAGTGCTATGTTAAGTTTAGAGGGAGTCAGAGAGTGAGTTAACTCTGACCATGTTGATTTGTTCAAATTTGGGTCTCTGTCTCAGCTTTGGCTGTGCTGTGGGTCCATTCTGTCGTTTCTGGGGTGCTGGTCTCACCCCAGGTCGGCAGGTGGCAGCAGTGGAGTCAAGGATTGGGTGTTCTTGCCCAGCAGCCTATCAGGGGGGTTTGGCCTCGCTGTGCATGCTGGGAGAGAGTATTTATGAGGCAGACGCCATCTTCCTGGGTCTTCTCCTCGTGTGGCTCCCGGCAAATGGCCTTCCGGGTCAGGGTGCGCGTGCAACGCAAGGATCCTGGCTTTGGGACAACGTTGGCCCGGAGCAATTGATCTGCCGCTTGGGGCCTCAGTATTCGACTGGGTCCCACCTAAGAAGGTCCTGGGCCGTCCGTCCAGTTGGAGGAGGCCATACGGTGGAGAGTCTGTCTGAGGAGTACCAAGAGAGGCTGGTGTTCCGATAGGGGCCTGGCCATCCATTGGGGACCAGGGGAACCGGACATTGAGAGGCTGGATGTTGGCCGCCTGTCAGTCGGTACCCTAATTCAAAACTACCTGAAGGAGATCCAGGTGCCAAGTCTGCTAAGGAGGATTATCTTCGCTGTTCAATTATCAGGAGGGTCTGTGGCAGAGACTCTTTCCTAAGGTTTGAGTGACATTCTGGCTGCCAGGCTGTTGAGAGAGGCCTGTCCAGGTGCGCTACACCCACTCTGGAGTTGCGAAAGAGACATTACATGTAGGAGCAGGACTGTTTCCCTATTACTGACATCTGGATCTGCTATCTTCATCTCTACTAAATCTCTACTCTTCACCAAGTTTTATTGTTTTTACCCGGCTGGGTAATAAAGAGCACAGAAAAAGACACCTGTCGTGGACAATACGTTACTACAACTTTCACCAAACCCCCCTAGACATCGGAGAAACTCGAGGTAACATGCCGCCCAAAACAAACCAGCAGCTCCTTCGGGGGTAGTGCTACATATATTTTTTAGCAGACACCCTAGGGAATAAAGTGGCGGTCATTGCAACTTTTTATCTCGCACAGTATGTGCGCAATCATTTTTCAAACGCCATTTTTTTTGAAAAAAAAAAACGATTTCAGGAATTAAAAAAATAACAAAACAGTAAAGTTAGCCCAATTTTTTTGTATAATGTATATATATATTCTTCACCAATTCTACTTTCTAATTTCATTTGTAGTGTTAAAGTTCATGAAAACTTTTTTATGTTTTTGGATAGAATATGGAATTAGAAGCTCTGTTGTTGTAGTTGTCCCTGTTGTCACCCCCCCCCCCCCCAATGGTATTGTGCCCATTGTCTCCAACACAATAAGTAACCAGAAATCCCAAATTTGTGAGCTGTCACAGGGGAATTTGTTCTAATGGGTAAACCTGTTCAGGTGATAACAGCCCAAGCCCTTATATTGGAGAGATCTCCTCCTCCTTCCTGCTGTGTCTCTGGGACAGGAAGTGAAGGGTAATCTTCCAGGCAGCACATAGTCAGGAAATTTAAAAAAATAATATGGGCCCTAACCATCTCCTGCTCTATCCAAAACTGAAAATAAGATAAAACTTTGGCTTTACATATACTGTACTTCAACTCTCCAAATCTTTCGAAATCTTCAGCAATCCTTCTTGTAATCGTACATATGCTTAAGAACAAATGCCAAGTGATAAATAACTGAGTCATCGGAAAGCCTCAACCTACGAAGTCTATGAAGATCTGGAACGAAATTCCAGAAATAACAACTTCTGTGTGTTAATTATCTCTGAAACATTTTACATACACATATTGCTATAAATATTACATATAATGTAAAAAAAAGACATTCCTGCCAGTCGCTGGGAGAAAAGACAGGTGTGATAATCGCGCAAAACCATACACAAACCATAACCTAAATATACAGATTTACATGTATACATGGATCTAATCTCTGTGTTCTGCTGCTGACCATAACTCATCCCTTCTAACATATAGCTTTAGTAATGTCAGCTGTATACAGTCATGTAGAGCCATGTTCCTCATTGTGTACAACAAAGTGGGACTTTAGCCCAAATAATTTTTTTTAGTTTTAGATTGAGACGTGTTAGAACCTCTGTTAGGTTTTTATTATTGCCTAGGATTAATCCGTATGTCCTATCCCCAGAGACATGACAGGATGTAAGTGTAAAGCTCCCCTAAGCCTAAGTTTAGATTTGTGCAAGGTAGGAAAAGGGGGCATTCCCTTTGTAGGTGCACAGCAGTGCTTTTAAAGTAGTTATAAACCTTAGATTTTTTTTATAAAAATAACAATCATGCCTATACTTACCTGCTCTGTGCAACTGTTTTGCACAGAGCACCCCCAATCCTCTTCCTCTGGGGTCCCCCGCCAGCGCTCCATCCCCCTATTCTTCATCGGTTGCCCCCCATGCGGATGCCTCCTTTCCTTTGTGGTACCCATGCGTGCTCGTTCCCGAGTCCTGCTGCTGCATCTATTGACAAAGACAACGGAACTCGGTCCCGCCCCCCATTCCCGTGTCGCAGGATTTGATTGACAGCCAATGGCTCCTGCTACTATCAATCTTTCCAATGAGGAGAGACAGTGGCTGGAGCCGCTGCACTCGTGCACATCGCTGGATCAGATTTGGCTCAGGTAAGAAAAAGGTGGGGTCTGGGGGGGAGCTGCAGCACAGGAGGTTGTTCACCTTATTGCATAGAATACATTAAAGTGAAAAACCTTGAGACTTTACAACCACTTTGATTCTTAATGGCATCCCAGCACAGCATGCTAATGTGAGCTTCAAAACGCTTGGGGTCAAGGTAACTTGCGTTTTGGTTTGACGCGATTTAAAAAATGGTAATGCACTTAAAATGAATGGTCTGCCCTAAACCCAACGCGCAAAAACACGCCTACAACATTGCACCTGCATAGGTGTGAACGGAACCTAAATGAGGGGAAAGCCCACTTTTGATGATTTGCAAAGAAAAGAGTGTTTTTACCCCCTAGGTATGGCGGGATTTTACTGCACAAGACTAAATATACCGTATTTATCGGCGTATAACACGCACTTTTTTCCCCAAAAAATCAGGGGGAAATCGTGGGTGCGTGTTATACGCGTTATACGCCGATGGCTGTCACGTCACACACGCATAGTCCTGAGCCTGCAGGACAGCTTGAATTTCTTTGGAACTTGTTTGGGGCTGCTTATCCACCATCCGGACTATCCTGCGTTGCAACCTTTCATCAATTTTTCTCTTCCGTCCATGCCCAGAGAGATTAGCTACAGTCAGTGCCGGCCCAAGACATTGTGCTGCCTGGTACCAAGAATGAAATGCTGCCCCCCCCCAAAAAAAAATTACGCCCACCAAAATGCCCCCACATCCATTATTTTATATCATGATAACTAAAGTGGACCTATCATGGCTCTATACATGTATATAGAAGTATAAAAAGGACCTGTTATGGCTCTATACATGTATATAGGAGTATAAAGAGGACCTGTTATGGCTCTATACATGTATATAGGAGTATAAAAAGGACCTGTTATGGCTCTATTCATGCAAATAACCCCACAGTGGAGCGGAGAGCGGAACGGGAGAAGCGGTCGGGCGGCAATTAGCCCCACAGTGGAGTGGAGAGTGGAGCTGGCGGAAGGGGATGGTGTGCAGGCAGGAAATTTGCTGCCCCCCTGAAAGTGCTGCCTGGTACAATGGTACCATCGGGTCCCATGGTAGGGCCGGCCCTGGCTACAGTGCCATGGGTTGAAAACTTCTTGATAATGTTGCGCACTGTGGACAAAGGCAAATCTAGGCCCTTTCACACAGGCGGATCAGTAATGATCCGCACCGTGTGTCCTCAAAAGCTCAGCGGGGATCCCCAGTAAAATCCCCGCTGAGCTGGCAGCTGACAGGGCGGTCCCCACACACTGTGCAGGGACCGCCCTGTCTTTCCTCCATTCTTCCCTATGGAGGATCGGATGAACACGGACCGTATGTCCGTGTTCATCCGATCCGATCCGGCAGATGGAAGAAAAATAGGGTTTTGTTCTGTCCGCAAATGCGGATCTTTGCGGAGACGGACAATTACAGGTGTCGGCGGATGTTCATTTGCTGACACCCGTAATCACATAGGGACCCATGTATGTCCCGTTTTCATCCGCAAAACGGACGGATGAAAATGCGGACATACGGTCCGTACGTGTGAAAGGGCCCTAAGTGAACTTCTCTCTTTTTTTATCTGCTTTCAGGTGTGATTTTTATATTGCCCACACCTGTTTCTTGCCCCAGAGTTTAAAGGAGCATCACATGCTTGAAACAATCTTATTTAACCACAATTTTGAAAGGGTGCCAAGAATATTGACCAGCCCATTTTTGGAGTTTTGTGTGACATTATGTCCAATTTTTTGTTTTGTTCCAATACACACAAAGGGAATACACATGTCTATAGCAAAACATGTGTTACTGCAATACTTTTCTGTGAGAAATACTTATTTTTCATGCCACCAATTTCAGCCATGACTGTATATCCACTTAAATGTCTGAGCAGTATGCATTTTGTTTTGTTTCTCCGCAATACTCAACGCGTTTCTTGGACTTTGGTCCACTTCATCAGGAGACTACTAGCGGAACATATGTATACTTCACATTATTATTATTATTATTATTATTATTAATAATAAAGTGCTCAGAGGTCCCCAGGGCCCCCGGATGGCAACCCCCCCTTTTTTTATAAAAAAATATATATATTTTTTTATATAATTTTTATATATATATATATATATATATATATATATTTTTTTTTTTATATATATTTTTATTAAAGGGCTCAGAGGTCCCCAGGGCCCCAGATGGCAACCCCCCTTTTTTTAAAAGAAAAATATTTTTTTAATTTCTTTTTTCCTTTTTATTAAAGGGCCCAGCGGTCCCCAGGGTCCCCGGATGGCTACCCCCCTTTTTTTCTTTTTTTATATACATTTTTCTTTTTTTCTTTTTTTTGCAAAGGCCCCCACGCTTCTCAATTCGCGGCAGCCCCCCTCAATTTGCGGCAGCTGTGTAAGGGGCCCCATAATACCTGATGGTGGCCCTGGCTACAATGGAATGGTTTAGATCAAATCATATTTATGTGTTAGAATGGCCCAGTCAAAGTCATGACCTAAATCCAATTGAGAATCTGTGGCAAGAGTTAATATGCTGTGCACAGACGCTCTCCATCCAATCTAAAAGCGCTTGAGCTATTATACAAAGAGGAATGGGCATAAATGTCATTCTCTAGATGTGCAAAGCTGGTAGAGACATCCCCAGAAAGACTTGCAGTTGTAATTGCAGTAAAAGGTGTTTCTTCAAAGTATTGACTCAATACAAATACACGCCACACTTTTCACATTTTATATGTAAAAAAGGTTTGAAAACCATTTATCATTTTCCTTCCATTTCACAATTATGAGCCACTTTGTGTTGGTCTATCACATAAAATCCCAATAAAATACATTCATGTTTTTGGTTGTAACATGACAAAATGTAGAAAATTTCAAGGGGTGTGAATACTTTTTCAGGGCACTGTATGTGAAATGGGTACTGTACCTTAAATTGTAAACTTCTCGCGGGCAGGGACTGATGTGAATATATAGTACAGTGAAAACTCGGACTGCAAACAACGCGGTTAAGAAACGTTTTTGCAATACAAGCATTTTTTTTTTTAAATCCTGACTCGGTTTGCGAGTGTTGTATCGCAAAATGAGCAGGATTCTAGCCACAGCTGTGTGCAGTCGGAGCCATTCGGAAATACTCAGAAAAACTCAGAAATGCTCAGTTCCCAAGTCTTTCTGAGGGTTTCTGAGGCTCTCTGGCGCCCCCCACCTCTGGCCACATGCGGTATTACATGCCATAGAAGTCAATGCGGAACAAACTATTTTCGTTTCCATCAACTTCTATGGGGAAACTCACTTTGATATGCGAGTGCTTTGGATTACAAGCATTCTCCTGGAACGGATTATGCTCGTAATCCGAGGTTCCACTGTATATGTAAAGTGATGCCTAAATTGTTGACTCTACATTAATACCTGTAATACATTCCCCATTACTTTCTGTGCCGATAATTAAAGATATCAGGGCAAATGGGTTGGGTAAGGTAATAGCCCCATGGCTGCACAGCAGCGGCTATCAAGAATTACTCGATTTTCACTCGTGTTACTAAGCGTTGCCTGCACACTCGGTTTGTGACCAGCAGCAGCTGTCAGGTCTGTACCCCTCTGAAAAGGGTTAATCCCTTGGATTTAATTATGAGGGCTGCTCTGCTCTCCCATTTCCATTCTTGACTCCCCTTATGTCCTTTGCATAGTTGCCAACATTTGAAAAAATTTCAAATTTGCAGCACAGCTATTAAGCTCCCGAACCAAGTCTCGAACATGCCGCCGCGCTCGCGACCAATGGCTCTGCATCTTAAAGGGGACATACCTGGACGCCCATGTGCGCAGCTGTGCCATTCTGTCGCCGTACATCGTCGTGCGGCGGTTGGCAAGCGGTTAATCCTTATCAACTGTCATTGCATGCATGCATTTTGTAAACTAAAAAAAATATTTCTTAGGCCCGGTTCACACTGGTGCAATGCGAGAACCCTGCGAATCCACTGCGGGTTCCCGCATCGCACCCGACACGCATGCCAGTTCACACTGCCATATGCGAACTGCTAGGGAGTATCATTATATGTTAACAACACCCCCAGTTCAGCTTGCTTATCGCACTTCCAACTGCCAGTTCAGACTTGAATCAGATTGCATATGTGTGAACACACATGTGGTCCGAACAGAAAAAAGTCACACCACACAGACATCGCATGTGATGTGAACAGCAGTGCGCTGCAAATTACATGCAATGTCTGGCATCGCACAAGTGTGAACCTGCCCTAACATATGATTGTGGTTCATCAGGCTCTATCTCCCATTAAATGTATAGGCCTCATATTCATGCACAAACTTATTTTCTTTAATTTTGCAGATTTTTTTTTTTTTTTTTAACTTCTAGAAGTATCTCACTGCACTAGTAAACTGGGATACCAATAACACGATTTACAAAAGCTCAATTAAAAAAAAAAATATATATATATATATAAATATAGCTCTCATGGAGGTAACAGAAAAAAAACACTAATATTAGAAAAACATGATGAAAAGATGGCGTATTTGTGAATAAATAGTAAAACGATTGTATAAGCTCAATTGTCCGGCACCACCAATAACCAAATTAATAAAATTACGGTTTTCTGCTGTTTATATTTATGAAACAAGTGACCTACCTTGTGGCAGCAGAGGCAGTCACTGTGACTGGAGTCAGGTCTGGAGGTCAGGTCTGGTCTAGCACGTGGCTTGGCTGGCTGCGCTGCTTATATATATATATATATATATATATATATATATATATATATATATATATATATATATATATATATATATATATATATATGTAGCGTTTACCCCAAAGGAGCCGCTGGTTGATTTGGGATTGGCGTATTAAGTTACCAAATTCTTCTGTCTAGGGGTGATACTTGTGAGTGTGGATAAAAGAACAAGTGTCCAGCCAGTAGCATGAGTTTTCAATGCTTTATTCCAAGGCCAACAAGGCCAACATCAACATGACACACAGTAGAGATAGAGGTTGATGAGAAGGAAGAACTTGTAGCATCAGGCCTTGGATATCAAAAGCATAGAGAGCAAGCCTGCTCTCGGCACAGATAATTCAAAACGTCGCCACCCTCGCCAGGGTGGGTAAGTGCCCTTTGGACAGGCAATTAGATTGAACCTGGCAGCCAAAGGGTCGCTTGCAATAATCAGATCACTGGGAGGAAATAATGCCTCTGCCACAGGCGTAGAAAATGTTCTTAGTATAGTCAGAGTGTAAGGATAGCGAATCCTCCCAGTAAGTCTTATTCTATAGGATCACCTACTGACAGCAAAAAAAGGGTACCTGTCATGTAGCGTGGTGATCGGATCCCCGGTGGTTCGTCCAGGCCTCGCAAACAACCTCTGCACTCAGGTTCTCCCAAGCTGGGGTCCCTTTCTTCATCAAAAGAAGGCTCCGCAAGGTGCACAGCCTCAACCGGGCAGGCCATGAGGATGGGGCCCGGGGATGCACGCACGCTGAAGGTGGATGCTGCTCCAGATATACCCCCCGCCATCATGCCCAAAGAGGGAAACTCCTCTGATTGGCTGCAATGCATGAATCTATGTATTGTTGACTTCAGTGACGGTGCAGGAGAGAGAAGGGGCGGCACTCCTGAGCCCACTATGGACGCACTGCCACTGCTTTATTTTCTAAGTATACTCTCTGTGAAAAAACATCTGGCCTTTTCTACTTTAGTATTTTTATCTTAGATGTATTATGTGCTTATTATATGACAATTATGTGAATTATTAAAATATTGTTAAAATTTATTTCGTGCCTATAAAGTAAATTTTTCTATAAATTTCCAATCCAGCACTAAAATAGAACATTACAATGTCCACATTTTTAGAAGGAAGGGTTGGCATTGACAGCCCCTATTAATCTCTTTTGACGGATACCCTTTAAATTGTGCCTTTTGCTGTTCTTAAAGCGGAGGTTCACCCTAAAACAATTATATAACATTACATCCAGCATACTAACGACATGTACAGTATGCTGGTATTTTTTTTTTCGCCGTACATACCGTTATATTGTTTTTTTCCCCCCTGGCTTCCGGGTTCTGATTCCCGCGGGACTGGGCGTTCCTATTGAGAGGTTAGATGATTGACGTCTGGTGAAAAACTTCCCATGGCGCATAAGGCGCGTCACCAGTTTTCCGTAAATAGCTAACCTGCGAGTCGGCTCTATACGGCGCTATACGGCGCCTGCACCCGCCGTGTAGAGCTGACTGCGCAGGCGCCATAAAGAGCCAACTTGCAGGTCAGCTATTTACGGAAAACTGGTGACGCGCCTTGGGAATTTTTTCACCAGACGTCAATCATCTAACCTCTCAATAGGAACGCCCAGCCCCGCGGGAATCAGAACCCGGAAGTCAGGGGGGAAATAACAGTATAACGGTATGTACGACGAAAAAAATAAAAATACCAGCATACTGTACATGTCGTTCGTATGCTGGATGTAATGTTATATAATTGTTTTAGGGTGAACCTCCACTTTAAGTACCAATTGTCATAGCCAAATGTGGCTTATATTACAGGTTGAGGACCTTTGCATTAGAGTCTTTTATGTTTGTATACCTTTGTAATTTTGTTTATATGCTAAACATTCTTTACATTGTTTCAAGCAGACCTTGCACTATATGCAGTGTCCACGTTTTGCCTTTACTGCCTCTCCCTATTGCTTGAACGCTGTAAATAAAGTTATAAAAATACCTGGGGGGGGGGGGCTGGATATTGTACCTGCCTTTTGTCTGGCTTTTGTATTGCAAGGGGTGATGCACAGCTTCTAACTGTCCCTGATTATGAGCAACTGTCCCTGATTTGGAACAAAGTCCCTCTGTTCCTCTTTCCTCCTCATTTTGGTCTAATCAATGTATATAAAAAGCACTTATTAACTTTCAAAAAGTGTTTTCCAGTACTAAACCTTTCATCCAATTTCTAAACTGCGCCACCACCTTTCCTGGGGTCTACTGTCCGATCGTCGAGCCTGCTGTGATGGTTTCAGAGAACAGAGAGAGAGGACATGACTTTGTTCCTCTCTCTCTGACCCCCAAATCCAGGAGTGACGAGTACTTCCCGTTCTGCCTCTGTTTACCTGGTCATTAGCAGCCAGGTAAGCAGACCGATCTGTGTCTGATCAGCTGCATTAGAGGCCTGAGGAGAGATTTGGGGTGTAATAGACCCCAAATGCCCTAAAGAGGACCTGTCACGGCCCATTCTGTCACAAGGGATGTTGTTCATTTCTTGTGATAGCAATAAAGTTAATCCCCTCCAAAAATAAGATAAAAGTAAAAATAAACTTTTTAATAATAATTGAAAACATTAAAGTACCTGTGCTTACGCGCAAATGGGAACACATACGTTACTCCGGCACGCATATGTAAACGGTAGTTGCACCACACATGTTAGGTATTGTCGCAACCTCCTCTAAACTGGTGACCTGTAAAGGCGTTCAAATATATGCCTAAAAAAAAAAAAAGAAAAAGACAATTAGAAGCACCGTAGCTTGCCACCATTCCATAGGCAATGTTAAGGTGTGACATGTTAGGTATCTATTTACTCAGCGTAACATCATCTTTCACATTATGCAAAAAAAAATGGGGTAAATACATTTAAAGTGTATTATTAAAGTGTATTGTTTCCCAACAAATTAAATTTGAAAAATTTGAAAAATCACTGCGCAAATACCGTGTGACAAAAAAAATACCAACAACCATAATTTTATTCCATAGTAGGGCATCTGCTAATATATATATATATATATATATGTGTGTATGTCATGCTGAAAGACGAAGTTTCTCTTCATGTTCAGCTTTCTAGCAGAAGCCTAATGGTCTTGTGTCAATATTGACTGGTATTTGGAACTCCTCATAAATCCCTCTACATTGACTAAGGCCCCTGTCCCAGACGCCATTGGTTTGGGGTAGTCGTTGCCGCCATCCACCTGGGCAGTTGTCCCACCACCCCCGTGTGTGGCCCTCCTGGTCGGGGTGTGTGTTTCAGTGTTCCTGGCTCCGGGATCACGTTGGCCTGGAGCAAATCATCTGCTTTGTGGGCTCAGTGGGTAGACTAAGTCTGCGGTTGCAGAGTTGTCCTGTGCTTTCCGTCCCGAGGGAGGAAGCCAACCGATGAAGAACCTGTCTGAGGGAAAACCAAGCACGAGGCTGGTATCTCAGGAGAGGCCTACTGCTTCATCGAAGGACACATTGTTTCTGAGAGACTGGACGATGGTAGCTGATCAGTTCTGAAATAAAACAAGCTGTTTAAGGGAGATCCGGGTGCTTAATCCAGTGTTGAGAAAGGATTTTGGACCGAGAATATCTCCACCTTTGGGAAGGTCTGTTGCTAAAGTTCAGAGTGACACTCTGGCTGCTAGTCCGGTGAGAGCGGCCTATCCAGATGCACTATACCCACTCTGGCTAGAGTGGCGACGAAAGTAGTCGTTGGAAGCAGGACTGTTTCCGAAACCCAGTTATACACCTGAATCCATTACCTACCACTTCTTCTATCCTCTCACCTACCACTAATTTTACAATTGTTTCTCTTGTTGGGTAATAAAGCACAGAAAAAGATACCTACAGTGTGGACATTGATTTTCTTACAGCTCTCATCCAGTACCCTAGACGGCGGAGAAATAGAGGTAACATGCCACCCAAATCAAACCAGCAGCTCCTTTGGGGGTAGTGCTACACACATTTTCCCACATGCTTTTGGGAGACTTCAGATGTGTTTTTGAAAAATTTAGCCAGGCTTGGATGTTTTTCTTTGTAAGAAAAGGCTTCCATCTTGCCACTCTACCCCATAGCCCAGACATATGAAGAATACGGGAGATTGTTGTCACATGTACCACACAGCCAGTACTTGCCAGATATTCCTGCAGCTCCTTTAATGTTGCTGTAGGCTTCTTGGCAGCCTCCCTGACCAATATTCATCTCGTCTTTTCATCAATTTTAGAGGGACGTCCAGTTCTTGGTAATGTCACTGTTGTGCCATATTTTCTCCACTTGATGATGACTGTCTTCACTGTGTTCCATGGTGTATCTAATACCTTAGAAATTCTTTTGTACCCTTCTGACTGCTATCTTTTAACAATGAGATCCCTCTGATGCTTTGGAAGCTCTCTGCGGACAATGGCTTTTGCTGTAGGATGTGACTAAGAATGCGTCAGGAAAGACCTACTAGAACAGCAGAACTTTATTTGGGGCTAATTAATTGGGGTTAATTTTTGAGGTTAATCAGAGGCACTTTAAATGATGGCAGGTGTGTACTGACTCCATGACTTTGAATGTGATTGCTTAATTCATAACATAGCTACATCCCCAGTTATAAGAGGGTGTGCAAACTTATGCAACCACATTATTTTATTTTTTACTTCTCCACCCCCCACTAAAATATTTCAGTTTGTTTTTTAATTGAGTTGTACAGTTTATAGGTCACATTGAAGGTGGAAAAAGTTCTGAAATGATTTCTTGATGTCTCATTTTTTTTAACATCACAACCTGACATTTTAACAGGGATGTGTAGACTTTTTATATCCACTGTGCATGTGTGTGTGTGTGTGTATGTCTGTGTGTGTATGTTTGGGGGTTAGAAGTAATTGTCTAGCAAAAAAAGTAGATTTTTACATGTAGGAGTCTAGTGTCAGAGTTGGCCCTGATACAAAGTGGTTAAGGGGGTGTGGCAGGGGAAGTAGTCTATGACTACATACTTTTGCCAATAGGTGTCCCTCTTTCTAAAAACTCAAAAAGTTGGGAAGTACGGAGATGTCATTATCTTTTGAGGTCCCAGGGAATGTAGAGTACTTCAAATCCCACAAGAAGGTGTTGTAGCATACTGCTGAACATGCTTTTCAGTAACATTTGTGTGGACCTTGCTTTTATGGTAGAGGGTCTGCTTCAGGCCGGGTTCACATCTATGCGAATTGAATGCCCGTTTCCCCGCATTCAATTTGCATAGCACGAGAATGTGACTGGCTCTCTATGGAGCCGGTTCACATATCTCCACAGCGCGTCCGGTGTGGTGTGCCGGAAAAACGCGGGTCTTTTTTGGTGCGTTTCAGGTTTGATTTCAGCCCAAAATTCAGGCTGAAATCGGACCTGAACTGGTGAACCAGCACGCACTAGACACCTGCTGTGCGCCGCATGCGGCGACAGTGTGAACCCGGCCTTAAGGGTAGGTATGAGTGAATCGATCTTGGTTTAGTTTGTGAACTGTTTCATGAATCTTGTTTGAAGTTTGACTTTCGAGAACTTTGAGTCAAATCCCGTTGAAGTCTATAGATGAGAAAGGATAGCCAAACAAAAAGGCATGGGAAACTTTTTTCAGGCCTAAAATTTGCATTTTTACATGTGTGCAAAAACTGAAATAATGGCTGTGGTAGCAAAGTTGTTAAAATGTATTTCCTACCTGCATAAAGCACAAGAGCCAGAGAACGCTGGGCCCCCTCCGCTTCTGAGCCCTATAGCAGTCACATGGTCTGCTGGGGGCTAGAGTCACCCTTTTGCTGTTTGTGTCTATCCTTGTTTCATAGATCCTGACCAGTACAACATAAAGTGAGTACAGGCTACTTGTGTCACTGCTTTCATCTTTACTACCTAAACACAAAGCCAGATCATGGAGGACTGAGGCAAGGACCTAGGAAACAGTTGATGTACAGGGGGTCTAGCTACAACCAGTGTGGTGTTGCATTAGCTTTTTTTTTTTTTTTTTAAATGGTGATCCTGTAAATCACACACTTCCTGTACCAGGGTGGCTATGTAAGCTTCTCTACTGTATCCATAAAGGGAGCCATGGTTGCACGTTTGCCACGCAGGCTGGACTTTAAACATACTTATAAAAATTATTGGTGAACTGTCCCTTTAAATACATACACAAATATATGATCCCCCAAAAAAACTTTGCAGAAAAGTGAAGAGAACTTGAATTTATGCCACAATAATTTTTTCAATAATTCAAAGCGATCAGAAAATGTACAATAAATATCAATAAATACCATAAATTATATATAAATCAAATCTGTAATAAAAACAACAAACATGCAAACTGTGCATTCATAAAAGTGATATGTGCATTACAAGTGACCCCTATTGAGATGTCACATCAACAAAGTTCATTAGAGTTGTCTCCAAATTGAGTAAATCCTCTGCGAGCTATTAGCAGCTACTTCCATGCACCATCACCCACTACGTGAGGACTCAGTCTGCTTACCAGAGGTTAAGGCCTTTTGATTTCAGGCCAAACAATGCATGGTCAATCCTTCTCCACCAGATCCTCAAGTGTTAGATGCACCAGTAATTTAGTCCAGAATAACTCACAGCAGCCAGGCCCGCAATCATGCATATAAAAATCCTCTATAGTACATTAACCAACTTACTGAGGTATATTTAAAAATATTATGCCTTTACACAATACAACTTGTAATCTGCATTAGTATCAAGTATCAAGCATAGACCTACAGCTGTGGGCTACAGCCGTGCGTGATGATGTCATTGTCAAGGCTCCGCCCCAATATGTTTCGCTGAATAGCGTCCTCAGGGAAAGTGGACATGGACTTCAAACACATCTTTCTTCATTATATGGAGGATGAAGGTATTAGTAATTTACAGAATAAGGAAAAGACTTTACTTTCAGTGTAACTCACAGGAAGGGACAAGGACACTGCACAAATATTTCCTGTACTTGCTGCAATATATTAGCCTTTAATTTTGGAATTTAGTCATCCTTGAATTTGTCCCTATCTAAATACCAAGTAGATGTAACTCATATGACTTTAGTGATAACTTTTGTCCTGAATGGCGATTACTTTTGTAATGGCACACATCGTTGGGCTGCGTGCATGTGCGCACACCTTAGGATAGACTAGAGCGACCAATTCCTCATTATGACAGACGTTAGCCAAAAATAGATCAGAACCATCAGACGAACATCAACATTTCATCAATCTCATGAGAAAATGTATTAACCTGACAAAACTCCGGCTATGACTTTCACAAAACTCCTTAAACCTTCGTCAGCTCCTCCACTGAAAATGTATTGCGGAATAATTCCAGTGAAACCATTATTCCCCGTGTTAACATTCTCATGGCATTTCAAATAATTTCTATTTAATAAAAAGTAATTAAATTGTTAATGGAAAAAAAGTGTGGGGTAGTAAAGCTGTCTAAAATGAGTAGATCACTACTAGACAGCTCACCTTCTTTACTTGAACAAAATCTGATCTCTACAAATCTGAGCTATACAGTACATATAGCCTGGGCAGATTCCTCATGTGTACATACCAATGGCATGTGGCACAAATTCATAAAAACATAGTACAAGTAATATTTTTTTATTCTATGTTAAGTACTAGTTTTAACACTCATATTTTTTTTAAGGGCCCATTTGGATAATGCTGTGTTCTTAGCTAAAATGTCCTGCATTAAGGCAACCTTTTAATTTTGACATCAGCACAGGGTCAGTTGTATAGAATGAGATACCTGATAAAAGGAGAGTCACTAAACTTACCTTTCCAGCAGCCCCTTTGTTCACCTTTCCTGCCACTTGTCTGCCGTGCTCCTGGAAATCTGTTGGACTGAAGGGGAAACTTGTCAAAAGAAGAAAAAAAAGTGCAGCTTATACCCGCTTATACCCACCTGAGCCCTATTTGGTTCAAGCGGAGGTTCACCCAAAATGGAACATTCCGCTTTTCGGAACCCTCCCCCCCTCCGGTGTCACATTTGGCACCTTTCAGGGGGGAGGGGGTGCAGATACCTGTATAAAACAGGTATTTGCACCACTTCCGGGTATAGACTCCTGCAGGAGACCCGCCCCTTCGCGTCAATTGCTGTGTTCTGGGAAACACACGGCTTCCAGAACACATCAGGGCGGCGCATCGCGACTCACGCATGCACAGTAGGGAACCAGGCAGTGAAGCCACATCACTTCACTTTCCGATTCCCTCACCAAGGATGGCGGCGGGGGAAGCCGAGAGCTGAGCGGTAGATATGGGAACAGGACTGTTCCAAATACTACGCCTGAATCTGTTGTTCTCCTCCTTCCTTCAAACTCTATCCCTTTCATCACAAGTTCATTGTTTTTTCCCGACTGGGTAATAAAGAGCACAGCAAAGACACTTGTTGCAGACAATCTTTTACTATTGCTATATGCACCATTCACCCCTAGGAATTCGGAAGAGCCACGAGGTAAATGTGCCACCCAAAACAACCAGCAGCTCCTCCGGGGGTAGTGCTACAACTATATTTAAACTACACTGACACGCTACACTCACAATAGAATCACAATAGCACACTAACTCCCTAGTAGCAATGAACTGAGCCCTGTTCTATCTATCTCCACTGCAAATGGCTCCTCTGGGAAGGAACCTTTTATAGTGTGGGGTGGGTCTGAGCAATGAGCCATGATTGGGAGAAATCATCATGACTTTCTCCAATCATGGCTCTGACAGTGCTCTGTGCCCTGATTGGGCAAAGCCTTCATTGCTTTGGCCAATCAGGGCCTAGAATGTACTGTGCGGCAGGCAGTGCATTGTGGGGTGTTCGGCGGCCTGAACAAATGGTCAAATGCCCTGCCCAACACTAGTGGATAGCTGTTCTTCAATTTCTGTTCTACAGACCGTGGATACAGGAAAAGGAGATTGGCAGGAACATTTTTGCAACAACGAAATGGGCAGCGTTAGAACATGATTAAGATTCTTACTCAAAAATTCAGCTGGCCTTGATTTGTCTCACTGGTAAATTTTTGCATGTCGTAAGTGTTCCTCATCATCACTCTTGCGATGTGTTATTGAATAGTCCCATTTGTAGGTGACAGGTATGTAAATGGTTTCATTTCCTTACAGGAACTCGGCGTATCGGTATTTACACTTTTCGTTCCTCTTTATGATGCAAACAACTGGTGGAGTGGATTATTATCCTCTTGAGATTTGCAGAAATTACCCTGTTCCTCTTCTCTTTCCACTGATATTTCGTGAAGAGTAAAGCGATCAGTTGCTTGAGTTAAACTGCCATTCTCTGACAGTCCACCTGAACTCACACTGCCATTCTGCTAAATATATAACAAATAAAGGAATGGATCGTGTGATTTTTGCATCAAATGTGACAGCATACATCTGGGCAAAATTGAAAAAAAAAATTAAATATTTGTATCATCTCTGTAATAGGGGTATTGTAAAAAAAAAAGCATGTGCCACAGCAAAAATAGAGAAAATTATTAAGAACAGGCACAGTGGATATCTATATGGGCCCAGATTCAAGAAGCAATTGCGCCTGTGTAACCATAGGTTACACAGCGCAATTGCTTACTTGCCCCGGCGTTACGAATGCTCCTGATTCAGGAACATCGTAACGCAGACTGCAGCCTAAAATCTGCGTGGCATAAGGCTCTTATGCCAAGCATATCTTAGGCTGCATTCTTGCGATGGCCGCTAGGTGGCGTTCCCGTTGTGCTCAGTGTATAGTATGCAAATTGCATACTAACACCGATTCACAACGTTGCGCGAGCCCTGCGTATGCAATTTACGTAGTTTGCGTACGTCGGGTTTCGCGTAAGGTTGCACATCCTAAAAGCAGGGGCAGCCAATGCTAAAGAATACCCGTCGTTCCCGCGTCGCGAAATTTGAAATCTACGTCGTTTGCGTAAGTGATTCGTGAATGGCGCTGGACACCATTCACGTTCACTTTGAAGCAAATGACGTCCTTGCGACATCATTTGCCGCAATGCACGTCGGGAAAGTTTCCCGACGGAGCATGCGCTCTATGCTCGGCGCGGGAGCGCGCCTAATTTAAATGATTCCCGCCCCCTACGGGATCATTTACATTAGGCGCCCTTACGCAGGGCAAGTTTACACAGCGCACACGCAATTTACGGAGCTACTGCTCCGTGAATCGCGGGTAGCGCAGTAAATTTGCGGGGGCGCAAATTTTCTTATTATTTTCTTATTCTTTACTTTTTTATTTTATTAATTTAATTATTGTTTCTTATTATTTATTTATTTTTTATCAATTTTTTTTCACTTAACTTTTTTGCTATCACACAGGAGAAAACAATTTCCTGTGTGATTGCAATTGGAGGTGACATGTTCTCTTTATTGACCCTGTCACCTCCAAAACAGGAGTCCTAGCACTGTGCTAGAACTCCTGTCACAGCTGAGATGGGAAGAGCACAGCTCTCCCCTCTCACTGTGTACATTGGCAGCAGGGACAGGTAACAGACTCGGTGGCCAAAGTCCCGAAGACAGAGCCAGCAGAGAGATGTATGTGGGGTGGGGGGAGAGGGGAGAGGGGAGGACGGACAGGAGCACATATTTTACAAGTGATTTTGGTGACATCACCGCAATCACTTGTTAACGAGCGAGCGGATTCCCCCATAACTTATGTTCCATGCGTCGGGGGACTCCATGCCACTGCCGCCCCTTGAAGCCCTGCCGCCCCAAGGCCTGGCCTCAGTGGCCTTGTGGGAAATCTGGGCCTGCTGGCGCCCCCATAAAGAGGCACCACTGCTGCCGGTATGATAGGGATGGTGCAGACACAAGGGACACTGACATGGTCACCTATACCTGGCAGGTAGGTAGTAAGACTCTCCTGCAATCCTTTGCTTGCGTCAGTTGTACATATTAAGGAATCCTAATTTTATTTCTGTTGATTGCTGATGAGAAAAATAAACAGATGGATTTATTTGTTCCTGCCCCCAATCCTTCCTTTGCTCAATGCCTGGACCACATACCCTCCTCACTGTGCTATATGCTTTCTGGCATGGTTAAATCCTCTTGTGCCGCGTACATGCAATCGGAAATTCCGACCAAAAATATTTGATGTGAGCTTTTGGTCGGAAATTCCGACCGTGTGTAGACTCCATTAGACATTTGCTGTCGGAATTTCCGACAAGAAAAATTTGAGATCTGGTTCTCAATTTTTCCGACAACAAAAGTTCTTGTCGGAAACTCTGATCTTCTGTATGCAATTCCGAAACACAAAAATCCTACGCATGCTTAGAATCATTGAACTTCATTTTTCTTGGCTCGTCATAGTGTTGTACGTCACCGCGTTCTTGACGTTTGGGATTTCCGACAACATTTGTGTGACCGTGTGTATGCAAGACAAGTTTAAGCCAAAATTCTGTCGGAAGAAAGTCCACGGTTTTGTTGTCAAAATTTCCGATCGTGTGTACGCGGCATTAGTCCTCCATGAATTTATCAGAATGTTGTGCTTAATGTAGAACTATAGGCAACACTTTTTTTTCCATCTTGGATTGAGTAAGGGATGGTTATAGCCCCTGTTAATTTTTTTTGCCATCTGTTTATTTCCCTTCATGTCCTGTCCCATAAACAGGAAGTGAGAGGAAATCTCTGCAGATTAAGGGAACCCCTCCCAGGCCCGCACTGAAACATTTTAGGGCAGGTCTTAAACAGGAAGGGAACAAAAAAGGAGAAAGAAAGGCGCACCAGCCTCGTGTACTACCGTTTGACGATTTATTAAATAAAAATGATATTAAAAACTACTCACAAACAAATGGTGATAAAAGGCTTGTCTCAAACGATAAAGTAAAATACCCCTCGAACGCACTCCAAAATGTAAGGGGAGGGGATTTCGAGGTACGTCACTGCTGGCTTACGCGTTTCAAAGGCATCAAGGGCCTCTTCCTCAGAGCACGTTGTCTTAAACAGGAAGGGGTGTGACCTTGACAGGAAGGGGTGGGTCATATTTAAATTAGGGGTTGCATGAGTTTAGTCAGGCCTAGGGCAGCACAAAACCTAAATACACCACTACATGATTGGATAATAAAATCAGCAGAGCTTTCCCTTATTTCAGATCTACCGCTCAGATTTACAGTTACTGCACTTCCAAGTGAATTTTCCGTGCAATTTCAAGTGCACTTTGCACCTGTAGTGCAAAGTGGATTTGCTTTTCATAAATAACCCCCTATGTGTACTGTGTCACATTGAACCAAACAACTGTGCTTATATATTTATAATGATAAAGCTTTAAAACCGAAAATAATGTTCTGTAATATACACATTCAATACATATAATCAAAATTAGGGTTGTCCCGATACCACTTTTTTAAGACAGAGTACAAGTACCGATACTTTTGTTCAAGTACTCGCCGATACCGACTACCGATACTTGTTTTACTCTCATGTGACAGTGGCACGTGTCAGTTTTTTTTTTTTACAATTTTTTTTTATTTTTTTTTACAATGTTTTATTTTTTTTAAGGGGGGGGTGGACAGCGTCGGTGTGTTTTTATATTTTATTTTTTACATTTTTTTTATTATTTATGAGTGAGTGAAAAACTTGTATAGCGCTACACATGCAAACTGAATCGCCTCAAGGCTCTTGATATCCATTTCCTTCTATTTTTTGCCTTCAGAAAAGGTGGGTTTTGAGTTTTTTTCTGAAGGCCTGGTGATTCACTTCCGTTCGGATATTGGTTCGGATATTTATTGCAATTCTTTTTTTTTATCAGCCTTGTTGTGGGGCTTTGGTGAGATATCAGGGGTCTTAACAGACCTCTGACATCTCCCCTTTGAGACAGGAAAAGGGACTAGGGACAGAGATTCCCCAGTCCCTTTCTCAGCAGCCTCAGCTGCGCTAAAAATAAATGGAGAGAAGACAGCGGCTCCCCTCCATTCATAAACTGAAACATTGTAAACACAGTTTAATTATTTTGACAAGATTTATTTTTTATTAATATCAGTGTCAGTTAGTGACACTGACACTAACTGACACTGATATTAATAAAAAATAAATCTATTTTTTATTAATATCAATGTTAGTGTCGGTGTGTTTTAGTTAGGGAAAAAAAAGGCAAAGTGCACACTATTGGTTTTGGGCTGTACTATGGGTACAAACCACAACTAACATTTACACAAGTGGTATCGCTGCGATCGTCAGGAGAATTTATTTTGGGTTGTTCTTTGGTAAAAGGTTATGGTAGTAGAAAGAAATATACAGCTAAATAAAAAAAAATGTTTTTACAATTTTGGGACAGTTTTCATTTGATAAAAAAATAAATAAAAAATTAGGAGATATCCATTGTCATTTACAACCAAATGAAAAAAACACAGTAAAACCCATCTGGATGCACAAAGTAGTTGTGATGATATGTGTGTCAAAGTTGCAAAATTGTTCTTAGGCGCAAAGGGGTTAACACAATAATTATTATTTTTCCTGAGATGTAAATACAGCTGGGTAAAACAAAAACGGTGTCTGTCTTCATTTAAGGTTGTTTTAAATTGAGGATGATTCTTTTCTATACCCACTGTACATATCCTAAATACAATGAAAACCAAAAGACAATTCATATAATATATTCAAATAAATAAAGTGTCCTATGCATAAAAGAATAATGAAAAAAAAAATCTTCAAAAATTACACATCCAAAGTGAAAGAAAAGAGCTGAGAATCACATTTCCAATCAAGCAAATAACATACTCTACCTTCAGTGTTGAAACCACCGCCAAATCTGCTAAATCACTCACCAGAACGAATGGCTGATCATAAGACCATGAAATACGCATTTAGGGGTAGATTCACATACAAATACAGTGGTGCAGCGTATGTGAGATACGCTACGCCGCTGTAACTTACATTAGGCCGGTTCGAATCCCCAAAGAATAAGCGCCGTAAGTTACGGCGGCGTAGTGTATCTCAAGCGGCATAAGGGCGCGAAATTCAAATCGGCGATTAGGGGGTGTGTTTTATTTAAATGAAGCGCGTCCCCGCGCCGAATGAACTGCGCATGCGCCGTCCCGAAATTTCCCGCCGTGCATTGCGCTAAATGACGTCGCAAGGATGTCATTTTTTTAACATAGACGTGACTTACGTAGATTCCGATTCACGGACGACTTACACAAAAGACTTACAGACGCCGTAAAAAAAATGCGCCGGCTACTCGTACGTTCGTGGATCGTCGGAAATAGCTAATTTGCATACCCAATGCGGAAAACGATGTGAACGCCACCCAGCGGACGCCGAAGTATTGCATCTTAGATCCGAAGGCGTACGAAGACGTACACCTGTCGGATCTAACCCAGAAGCCGTCGGATCTTGTTTTGAGGATTCAAAACAACGATACGACGCGGGAAATTTGAAAGTACACCGACGTATCAGTAGATACACCGGCGTAATCGATCTGTGGATCTGCCCCTTAGCCCTCATTCACATTGGAGTGACTTTGTGGAATTCTGGAGGCCACCCAAAAAAACTGGGCAGGGCTGACAATTCGCAACCATTGTTGGTGTCCGTTAATGAAATGGTGCCCCTTCATTGATGTCTGTGGGTGTGCCCATCATTGGTGTCGGTGGGAGAAGTAGTGCTCAATTGTTGGGATCAATGGGGGGGAATCGTGTTCTATTGTTTACATCAGTGGGAGGAATTTTGCCCCATTGTTGTCAGTGGACAATATAGTGTCCCATCATTGGTGTCAGTGGATGCGCCCCATTGTAGGTGTCAGTGGAAAGAATTGTACCCCATCGTTGGTGTCAGTGGGCAAAATAGTGCATCATTAATGTCAATGGGAGGAATAGTGTCCCATTGTTGGTGTCAGTGGGGGCATGGTTTCCTACCGTTGGTGTCAATGAAAGGAATAGTGCCCCACTGTGGTCTCAGTGGGAGCAGAGAGAGAGAATATATGTACTGTATATTACTATACACATACAGTATATTAATTATAATATACACACATAGTTGAAAACAAATGTGTTTTGCCTGACACAAGGTTTAAAATTCTGTTCTGCCAGTCTTGCGATTCACACACCTTGGCAATCTGTATAGTCAGGAAGATATCGCCTCTATTTCCTGACATATCTGTTCAATTTCCTGTGTTATGTGTCTGTAAATTGTATAATGAGTCAGCATTCTGGTAATGGAAATTGATTGTCTATGAGAAGGCAGGTGACACTGGAAGCTGCCAACACCATTCCTAGGCAGAAACATGAGCCAAGTCAAGACTGAGAACAGCATTGGTTCTCCTTTCAATTTTACCAGTATGTCATAAAAATTTAGGAAAGGACAGAACTGCATTTCCTACAGAGGATGTGAAAGTTTTGTTTCATGCACTGTACCTTAACCACTTAAGACCCGGACAAAAAATACAGGTAAAGGACCCGGACAGTTTTTGCGATTCAGCACTGCGTTGCTTTAACTGACAATTGCGCGGTCGTGCGACGTGGCTCCCAAACACACCTCTCCCCGTTCTTCAGCTCCGGGGACCGATCGTGGGACTCCGGAGACCGATCGGGTCCGCGGTCACGGAGCTTCGGACCTGGTCGCGGGCGGTCCTTAAGTGGTTAAGGGGCCCATTTACAGTTGGGTGTTGCAATAGCGTGTGTGTCAAGGTGTGTTGTGCTGCCGTGCCATTTATTGTAAATGTCGTCCCCGATATACTGTAGCAGCCTACACACATACAGTATACGATATGCATTTTGGTGCCCTGCCTTGTAAAAAAGGGTCTTGTGCGTTTTGCAGTGCGTTTTGTCCTATGCAGTGCATTGCCCGATTGCTCAGACTAAATGTGTTGCCTTAACGCAAGTGTGTTAACATACACATACTGTAATGTTTTCTACTACTTAAGTACATGTCCAATTTTTGCATTGGCTGCCTATTCAAAACACATTGGGCCGGATTCAGATACATTGGCGTATCTGTCCGGCCTGCGTAACGTATCTCTGATACGTTACGCCGCTCTAACTTTGGGCGCAAGTTCTTTATTCACAAAGAACTTGCGCCCTTAGAGCGGCGTAGCGTATGTGATGCGGCGTAAGGCCGCGTAATTCAAATGGGGATGTAGGGGGCGTGTTTTATTTAAATTTCCCTTGACTCTGCGTTTTTTACGTTTTACTTGAACGCCGCATGCGCCGTCCATAAAATCTCCCAGTGTGCATTGCTCTAAATGACGTTGCAAGGACGTAATTGCTTTCGACGTGAACGTAAATTCCATCCAGCCGTATTCGCGAACGACTTACGCAAACGACGTAACATTTCAAAACTCGGCACGGAAACGACGGCCATACTTAACATTAGCTACCCCTCATATAGCAGGGGTAACTATACGCCGGAAAAAGCCGAATGCAAACGACGTAAAAAAAAAGCGCCGGGAGGTCATTCGTTTCTGAATCGGCGTAACTCCTCATTTGCGTATTCCTTGCGTAAACAAACGGAAGCGCTACCTAGCGGCCAGCGTGAGATTGCAGCCTAAGATCCGACGGTGTAAGTCACTTACACCTGTCAGATCTTAGGGATATCTATGCGTAACCTGATTCTATGAATCAGGCGCATAGATACGACCGTAGGAACTCAGAGATACGACGGCGTATCAGTAGATATACGCCGTCGTATCTCTTTTTGAATCCGGCCCATTAACTTGTGAAATACCACCTGTTAACATACCAAAGAGGTGTAAAGGGGTCTTTAGGGTAGGGAATTACTAGAGAAGGGTAGAAGTTTTCTTGGAAATTTGTATTCTTCACCATGCCCCTTGTTCTGGATCTATTGGGGTCTGTTCACACCAAAAAAGCATTTTCTATGTGACGAAACAAACAATTGTACCCTGTTCTCACCATAATGCTTCATTGCACGTCACTGCACCTGAAAGCGTCACAATGAGCTGTTATGAATGAAGTGTCATTTTGTGACGCTTCAATGAAGTTAAAAAACAAAACTGAAAAAACAAAACAGTGTGATGTGTTGTAACAATGCATCACACCACTCATCGCTGCCCCTTTACAATAGATATCAGCACTCAATGTGAGGGCCCTTCCGCACCATTTGCATTGGGCCACTCTTCCGCTTACAAGTGCAGTCCCAGTGCAAAGACAAGGCAATTTGACTTGTTTGGTATGAAGTTAGTGCACACTCTGCATTGCGGCGGTGTGTGGTGAAAAAAGTGCTGCATGATGTGCCTTTTTTTTTCAGTGCAGCATGTTGTGCCACAAACCACTGTATCAAAACACTGCTGTCGTGAGTAGAACCAAATTAAATATCCAACATTTCAATAAAGTTATTGTAGCGCCTGTGTACTTTATGGTACCAGCGCTAGTTAAATTTAAGGGAAAGATCAGAGTGTAGTTAGACTCTGATCCAGATTGTTAAGTGCAAAACAGGGTCTCTGTCTCAGCTTGGGTGTGCTGCGGGCTTATTCTGTTGTACTGGGGTGTTCTTCCCACCCCGGTGCTGCAGGTGGCAGCAGTGGAGTCAAGGTTTGGGTGCTCTTTCCCAGCAGCCATTTAGGAGGGTTTGACCGCATGCTGCGGAGGGGTATTTACAGTGGGGATCGAAAGTTTGGGCACCCCAGGTAAAAATTTGTATTAATGTGCATAACGAAGCCAAGGAAAGATGGAAAAATCTCCAAATAATATGTCAAAAAAAGTTAGATTTTATTTTCATCATTTACACTTTCAAAATTACAGAAAACAAAAAAATGGCATCTGCAAAAGTTTGAGCACCCTGCAGAATTTATAGCATGCAAAGCTGAGACATGCCAGTGTCATGGATTGTTCTCAATCATCGTCTGGGAAGACCAGGTGATGTCAACCTTAAATGTTTTAAATGCCCAGACTCATCTGACCTTGCCCCAACAATCAGCACCATGGGTTCTTCTAAGCAGTTGTCTAGAAAACTGAAACTGGAAAATAGTTGACGCTCACAAAGCTGGAGAAGGCTATAAGAAGATAGCATAGTGTTTTCAGATGTCAATATCCTCTGTTCGGAATGTAATTAAGAAATGTCAGTCATCAGGAACAGTGGAAGTTAAAGCAAGATCTGGAAGACCAAGAAAAATATCAGACAGAACAGCTCTCAGGATTGTGAGAAAAGCAATTCAAACCCCACGTTTGACTGCACGATCCCTCCAGAAAGATCTGGCAGACACTGGAGTTGTGGTACACTATTCCACTATAAAGAGATACTTGTACAAATATGGTCTTCATGGTAGAGTCATCAGAAGAAAACCTCTTCTACATCCTCACCACAAAAAAGTGCCCAGATGCCATTGGTTCTGGGGCTTCTTCGTCCAGTGTGGCACCCACCTTTAGGGTGGCCACATGACGGCGCCCCGGCGATATGGCCTACCTGGCCGGGGCGTGCGTGCCATGCAGAGTTCCTGGTTCCGGAGCCATGCTGGCCTGGAGCATCTGAACAGCGACGGGGACCCAGTGAGTGACTGGGTTCCCACCATTGAGGATCCCAAACTGTACTGCTGTTCGGTGGGGAGTCAGTCTGAGGAGCGCCATTGAGAGGCTGGCAGTCCAAAAGGGCCTGGACAATCCATTGGGGATCAAGGTAGCCGGACACTGAGGGATTGTCAGTCGGTACCTGGGCGACAAGTTGAAGGAGATCCAGGCGGAACTCATCTAAGGAGGTATATCTCCAAGAATTCAATCCAGAGAGGGCCTGTGGCAGAGGTATCTTTCTGAGGCTCACTGAGTAGGGTCTGTGGCAGAGACTTTATCCTACAATTGTCCGAGTGATACTCCGGCTGCCAGGTCAGTGAGAGAGGCCTGTCCGGGTACACTATACCCACTCCGGCAGGAGTGGCGCAGAGAAGTGTTACACTTGGGAGCAGGACTGTTTCCTATCATAATGCCTGAATCTGCTGTTCTCCATTCTTCTTCAACTTTACTTTCCTTACGACAAGTTTACTGTTTTTACCCGGCTGGGTAATAAAGAGCACAGCAAAGAGCACCTGTCGTGGACATTCCTCTACTTCTACTATATGCAATACGAATCACATCACCCCTAGGAATTCTGAGGAGCCATGAGGTAATGTGCCGCCCAAACATCCAGCAGCTCCTCCAGGGGTAGTGCTACATTATTATAAAAAAAGCAAAAAACAAAACAAAAACTAACCACTTGTAGCACCATCTAGTGTGCTAGGTTTAAATAGGTTTGTTGTTCTTGTAGGTTAAAATTAGTTTAGAATCTGGATCAGGGTTCAGTGACTCAGGGCTGGGTGACTCATCCTAGCAGCCTCTCTGGTACCTCCCCCTGTTCTAGACATAGTGGGTGGAGGTTAGGAGGGGCTGCTGGGAATATTTATGATGGCCTCAGCCAGTCTCCTGTAAAGGGCTGGCAGGGGGCAGGCCACCTCATAAATAGGCATGAGTCATGCCAGGGAGGGGCAGTCGGTGGAAGATGGAGATGGAGTGGTGACCCTTGTGGGCGCTCCCTAGTATGGGGGGGGTCCTCGGGCCTGGGGCTCAGGTGCTGGTGTTGCAACCAAAACACATTGAGGAAGCCCTTCTTGGAGGCACTGGAGCAAGGAGAAAGGACAGCAGGTGCAGTTTAGCCCTACTGGGATATCTCCTAAGAGTCAGCCGGGTGGGCTGGTGAGTGTCAGTCCGGAAGACTGTGGGCAGAATTCTGCCTGGAGGGCTAGGAGAGGCAGCTGCAGCCAGGTGGTTTGGCAGTGCCTGAAGAGGTGGTGCTGGAATCAGAAGCCACAGGAGTGATGCAAGCTGGACACTGACATTTTGCTACATATCTAAGGGGCCTTGGGTTCCTGACTATAATGGGCCATTGCTTCATCTGGCTGAGGGACTGTCAGATCTTCACTGTGTGTCCGTGTTCCTGCTAGGTTTGTCAAGTGTGTGCTGGAGTGAGCCCTGGTTCACACTGGGTACGATTTGGAACGATTTGAGATGCGATTTGACATGTCAAATCGCATCTCAAATCGGCGGCAATTGTCGGCAATGGCACTGTCCTAATCAGTGCGACGCCGCATCTGCGATTTCAAAAAGTAGTTCCTGTACTACTTTTTGCGATTTCGGGCCGCGATTTACATTAAATTTGAATTCGCAGCAGTGTGAACCTAGGCTGAAGAAGAGAAAATGTATATTGAGCAGTGTTTCTCAATTCCAGTCCTCAAGGCGCTCAAACAGGTCAAGTTTTCAGGACTTCCCTCAGATGAAACGGCTGAAATCACCTGTGCAAAAAAATGGAAAGCCTGAAAACATAACCTGTTGGGGCACCTTGAGGACTGGAGTTGATAAACACCAATATAGAGACTGTGTAGTGGAAGAGTTCTCCCTGAAGTTGTTGTTGAATTCAAATGGTCATCCCATAATCTCCCATCCCTATCTAAGGCCTCATTCACACTTGGCCGTTCGGGTCCGTCTGTCAGCGGACCTGAACGGTCGCTCCATGCATCGCTATGGAGCGTCGGTTATCATCGGAGACATGTCTGCTGACATCCGACCCGCTAAAAACAGACGTATGGGGGCCATGTCCCCATCCGTCCATGCGGATCGGGTAAGATCTGATGAAAACGGACATGCTGTCAGTTTTCATCAGATCGCTCCATAGGAGACAGCGGTGCCCGACAAGCTCCTCCCCGTTCAGTGAGCAGAGAGGAGCTTGTCATCCGTCGGCTCAGCAGAGATCTGCGGACTGATCTCCCGCTGAGCCGACGGGAGCAGGCGGACTCCGTAGCGACGGAGTCCGCCAAGTGTGAATGAGGCCTAAGTTATTACCCTCAATAAATAAAAAAAAACAAAGTCATGGACTGTTCTCTGACTCTGGAGTGCCTGTGAAAATTCAGTGTGCCTGGATGAGCAGTGTGGGGGATCCCACTTTACTTGCAGCTTCTTAAAGGGGTTGTAAAGGTATTTTTTTCCCTTTAATAACTTCCTTTACCTTAGTGCAGTCCTCCTTCACTTACCTCATCCTTCCATTTTGCTTTTAAATGTCCTTATTTCTTCTGAGAATCCCTCACTTCCTGTTCTTCTGTCTAACTACACACAGTAATGCGAGGCTTTCTCCCTGGTGTGGAAAAAACCTCTTGAGGGGGGGAGGGGGCGAGCAGGAGTGTCAGGACGCCCACTAACACACAGCTCCTTTCTCTATCTGCAAAGTAGATAGCGTCCTGACCCTCCTGCTCGCCCCCTCAAGAGGCTTTCTCCACACCAGGGAGAAAGCCTCGCATTACGGTGTGTAGTTACAGACAGAAGAACAGGAAGTGAGGATTTCTCAGAAGAAATAAGGACATTTAAAAGCAAAATCTAAAGACGAGGTAAGTGAAGGAGGACTGCACTAAGGTAAAGGAAGCTATTTAGGGAAAACATTTTTTTACCTTTACAACCCCTTTAAGGGGTGTGCTACAGAAGATTTACCCCCTTCATGGCCAGGTCCTTTTTCGCAATACGGCACTGCATTATTTTAACTGACAATTGCGCGGTCGTGCAACGCTGTACCCATATAAAATTTGCAATCTTTTTCCCCCATAAATAGAGCTTGGTGATTTGATCAACTCTGTGGTTTTAATTTTTTGCGCTATAAACAAAAAAAGACAGACAATTTTGAAAATAAATAACGTTTTTTTACTTTTCTGCTATAAAACACATTCAATGATTTTTTTTAACTGCATTTCTTCATAAATGTAGGCCAATATGTACTCTGACACATATTTTTGGTTAAAAAATCGACATTTGGTTTCCTGTAAAACCTTCCGGGGCTGAAGTGGTTAATAAAGAAAACCCCTTCAAAATGTCATGCTGGCAGCAATGGCACCACATGGAAGAGAAATGTCACAAGGCCTGAGAAAGAAAATCATTTCTTTACACAAGACAGGTGAAAGTTACAAGAAGATCAGCAAAGCCTTACTTATCAGTCAGAATACTGTAGCAAAAGTGATACAAAAATGTAACAAAGATTTTTATTTCTTGCGCTATGAACAAAAGAAGAGGGACAAGTTTGAAATAAAACACAATGGGCCCGATTCACGTACCCTGTCGCATTTTTCCGTCGGGTGTAGCGTATCTCTGATACACTACGCCGCTGTAACTGTTTTTTTTCTTTTTAATCCTCAAAGAATGCGCGCCGTAAGTTACGGCGGCGTAGTGTATCTTTGGCGGCGTAAGGGCGCGCCATTCAAATGGATGTGATGGGGGCGTGTTTTATGTAAATACGTTTTGACCCAACGTGAATTATGTTTTTTTCAACTGCGCATGCGCCGTCCGTGGGGGTATCCCAGTGCGCATGCTCGAAATTAAACCGGAACAAGCCAATGTTTACAACGGTGACGTCATTCTACGCAAATCCCTATTCGCGAACGACTTACGCAAACTACGGAAAAAATTCAAAATTGGACGCGGGAACGACGTCCATACTTAACATTGGCTGCGCCTCATATAGCAGGGGTAACTATACGCCGGAAAAAGCCGAACGCAAACGACGTAAAGAAATGCCCCGGCCGGACGTACGTTCGTGGATCGACGTATCTAGCTAATTTGCATACTCGACGCGGAATTTGACGGAAACGCCACCTAGCAGCCAGCGGAAAAATGCACCTAAGATCCGAAGGCGTAGTAAGACGTACGCCTGTCGGATAGAGCCCAGATGCAGTCGTATCTTTAATAATAATAAAAAAAATATATAAAAATTATAAAAAGAAATTACAAAAAAAGGGGGGTTGCCATCCGGGACCTTTGGGCCCTTTAATAAAAAGAGAAAAAAAAAGAAACCTCTGGGCCCTTTAATAAAAAATAAAATAAAAAAATATATATATAAAAAAATAAATAAAAATAAACATTTATAAAAAAAAGGGGGGTTGCCATCCAGGGCCCTGGTGACCTCTGGTCCCTTTAATAAAAATACAAAATAGATAAACAAAAATAAAAAATAAAAGAAATAAAAAAATATATAAAAAAATGTTTTTTTTTAATAAAAAAAAGGGGGGTTGTCACCGGGGGCCCTGGGGACCTCCGGACCCCTAAAAAAAAATTGGCCCTTTAATAAAAAATAAAATAAAAATATATATATAAAAAAAAAAAAATGTTATAAAAAAAAAAAAGGGGGCCCTGACTGTATATATGCGATTCTGCACAGGAGAGCTGTTCTGTAGCAGTAAATCTGCTATGAGGGAGACCGCAAATGGTTAAACAGTGGGATGAGCGTGATTGGTGCATCGGCAGTGTATCACAGCACACATCAGTGGTTGGGCACTAAGCCTTTAGCACACAAGCTGGTGTGAACAAGTCCTCAGGCATGTTTATGTACATTTTTGATGCATCTTTGGGGCTAAAAGTGTTCCATGTAGCACCAAAAGACCAACCTGCACCTTTTCCAAAATCACAATGTATCCTGTTGCATTGATATGAATGGGTAACATTAATGGGATTTCCATTGTTGTGCATTGCAGCACGATGTCTATTAATGCACACAGTGGGCCGGATTCAGATAGATTGGTGTATCTTTCCGCGGGGCGTAACGTATCTCAGATACGTTACGCCGCCGTAAATTAGGGCGCAAGTTCCATATTCAGAAAGGACTTGCGCCCTATGTTACGGCGGCGTAACGTATGTGGTCCGGCGTAAGCCCGCCTAATTCAAATGTGGATGATGTGGGCGTGTTTTATTCAAATTCACTGTGACCCCACGTATTTGACGTATTTTACGAACGGCGCATGCGCCATTCGTGAAAGAATCCCATTGCGCATGCTCGAAATTACGCCGCAAATTGTCAATGCTTTAGACGTGAACGTAACTTACGTACAGCCCTATTCGCGAACGACTTACGCAAACGACGAAAAATTTTCAATATTCGACGCGGGAATGACGTCTATACTTAACATAGGATACGCCTCATATAGCAGGGGTAACTTTACGCCGGAAAAAGCCTAACGTAAACAACGTAAAAAAATGCGCCGGGCGGACATACGTTTCTGATCCGGCTACCTAATTTGCATATTCAACGCGGAAATCTACGGAAGCGCCACCTAGCGGCCAGCGTAAAAATGCAACCTAAGATACGACGGTGTAAGAGCCTTACGCCGGCCGTATCCTAGTAAAATTCTGGCGTATCTTGCGTTCTAAATACAGAAAGAAGATACGCCGGCGCTTCGTAGCACTTACGCGGCGTATCAATAGATACGCCAACGTAAAGGCTATCTGAATCCGGGCCAGTGTATGGAGTCTGTGCATGCAAGGGTAGCCCCATAGGATGCTGCAAGAGAAAGAAGCCACCCTGAAACGTGGCAGTGGGCATGGCACCAACTTATGGTGGCCCACACACGTATCAAATAGCCATAACTTCTCTTCCAATCAAATTAGACTCAATTTTAAGCAAATTTGATCAAACTGAGTCAATTGTCCAGGGCAGAAAATTATCAATCATTTTGCATTGATTGGCAGTACTGAGCTACATGGTGGAAACAGACGTGATCGATAATTTATTATCATAAATTACAATCTTGTCTTAACTATTGATTGAAACCTACTTTCACCATGTGTGGCATATTGATTGAGTGTTTTGTTGATTATAGATCAATCGGAAAAGGAATTGATAATTTATCAAAGTGTGTATGGCCATCATTACCCAGGAACATAGTCAAGGGTTAAAAGATGAAGAAGGCGCAAAGTCAGCAAGTCTAAAGCCTCGTACACACGGTACGATTGTTGGCAGGGGATTGTCTGTTGACAGACTGTTGTCCTAAAATCTGACTGTTAGTACGCTCCTGTTGTCCAACTTTCTGCCAACAAATGTTGGATTACATGCAAGTAAGTTTTCGCTGGACAATGGTTTGTTGTCTGATTTTCGTATCGTCTGTACACAAGTCCGGCACACAAAAGTAGAAAGCACAAACACGCATGCTCGGAATCAATGCCACAGGCCTGGCAGCCAGAGCGTCACTTGAGGTTTCTGGGAGGAACAAGTCTCTGCCACAGACTTGACTCTGATTGGATGTTGATGCCTCTGCCACAGGCCTAGCGCAAGGTTAAGTTGAATGATAGAGCGAATCCTGCCAGTAAATCATGCTATGGTCACTGGTTGACAGTGTAAATGTATCTGTCTATGTCCGGTCACCAGATCCCCGATGGTTCGTTCAAGCCCTTTTGGATCACCTGCCCCCGGGTTCTCCTCAAGCCGATCCCCCACCGAATGGCATACAGCCTGGGATATCCTCAGTAGAAGTGGGGACCCAGTAAGTCACTGGGGCCCCTTGGTAGCATCAATTGCTCTAGGCCAGGAGGGCCCAAAGTCAGAAACTCCTCCCAGCACGCGACCCCAGGCCAGGTAGGCCATAGTGGTGGGGCCCGTGATGTGCGCAAACCCTAAAGGTGGGTGCCGCACCCGGAACCAGGACCCCGCGAAGAACCCAGAACAGTGGCCTCCGCCACAGAAATACCCCTCCCCAGCATGCCCCGCGAGGGAAAACTCCTCTAATTGGCTGCTGGGAAGAAGCGGCTCCGCCTGGATCTCTCCGGCGCCACCTGCCGCCCAGAGATATGACCACATCCCTGAAACGCAGACTGACCCACAGAACAATCCAGATTTGGCGACAGCCAAATTGAACAAAATCAAGAATGAGAGCAACTTATCTCTCTCATTCCCCCACTAAATTTAACATAGCGTCCTTTGTCCTTTCTGAAGGTAAAGGCTTGCTACACACACACATTTGTGTCATAGGCGCAAAGTAAAGAATTGCGTCTGTGGCATGTGAACAACCCACTTCACAGCCCTTTGCACCTTAAAGCTGAGTGGTTTGGGGAATGCTAAAAATGCAGCTGCTAAAAGTGCTTAAAGCAGTATTAACCTTAAGACCAAAAATGTAATATTGCAGCTTTCCAATCCTTAGATGTGGTGGCTGCATTTTTTTTTTTGGCAACACGCATCCTGTCAGTTTTGTCGGCGGATCTGAATGGTCGCTCCATGCATCTCTATGGAGCGTCGGATGT